>NC_092828.1:59973049-60280086 GCF_039878825.1 Excalfactoria chinensis | reverse complement strand
GCTTGTGTGAATTTTGGTGCTTATTATTTTAATGCCCTTTTGTTAACCTAACTGTATAGTGTAAATTGTTCCAGAATTATTCACAACATATTGTTGCCCTGAAACCATGTTATGGTAGACATACAAGTACAGAGGTGAGGTGAATATGTGTTTTGCAATATATTTCAGCACAGAGCTTTCACAAATAAAAGGCCCTTCACAAGACAAAAACAGCACAATGAAGTGTCTCCGGCTTTTAAAAAAAAAAAAAAAAAAAAAAAAAAAAAAAAAAAAAAAAAGCACCTGTAACTAATAACAGCAAGAAGCCCAGATCACATCATTTTCCACTATGATGAGATTTACGTAGTCATCCTGAAAAGCAGGGACAGGAGATAAACCATACTGAATGGTTTATCCCATGTGGTGGTTTAACCCCAGTGAGAAAAAATAATAAATAGGGGCATGTTACTTGATGATACTGTCAGATCATAAGTGCCAAAGTACACGGGTCACTAGACCTACTTAAGCTGCATTCCAGGCATCACTTTTCTGTAAAGCTCCCAGTACCAGAGGACAGTCTCCCTTCATATTGATAGTTACAAAACTAGTGTTATTGCAACATGAAATGAAATACTGTAAGCACTTCACAATCAATCTCATATATCAAACTTGAAAAAACTTTAAAATCAGAATTTGTTATAAAGGCAAATAAAAACAAACAATATGCTTTTGGAGATTCTATGGACGCAAATAGGGTCCAGGAGGGAGTAATAGAAATTACATATGTTGAAAAAATAGTTGCAAAAAGAATACTAAAGATGACTATGTTGTTCAAAAGTATCTTACAGTTACATCATACCATTCAACTTGGCTAAACTGATAGGTCCGTAACACATATTAACATATATTACTGACATTAAGTTAGTTTGTTTTTTTTGTTGTTGTTTGTTTAGTTTTGCTAGTTTTTGGGGGGTTTTTTTGTTTTGTTTTTTTTACAGCCAAATGGCAAGAAACAGATACTTTCAAGATATAATTAATTTTGTTTCATTTAGATATCTACTTCAGGATGAAAATAATTACCCCAGATGATACTGATTAGAACTCTACTGATTACAACAGACACTTGGAATGATTAGCTTAGACATAGATTCTATCAGAAATCGAGACATGTAAGAAATCATATGAGGAGGCAAAGGAAGCATTTCAAATCTAAAACAGAGTTAATTTCAGCTATTAAAATTTTACGTGTGGAATGAAAAATGACTCTTAGCAAGCCAAATCATTTTGTGAGTTTATGTGCTGCCTTCAGAGAAAGGTCCTTGGGTAGTAGGTGGGGTAGGTGTGGCCGGAGACAGCCTGCTGCACAACAGGCTATGGTGGCTGATGCAAGCTTGAGTTGTTGTTCCACTGACAAAATAAATAAGATAAATAACATAAATCTGTGATCATTTATCTCTGACTCAAAGAGCTTTTTAGACCACTACACCTTTTTTTATTTTTTTATTTTTTTTTTAAATTATTATTATTCAAAGAGAACAGCTACTGTCATTAATTTCACAGTTTAAAATTTCACAGTTTTAAATCTCACAAGATTCCAAATTCCCTTTTTTGTCTGAGCTTGAGGCTGGGGAGAAGCCAAATGCACATGCACATCTATAGTGCAAATATTTGGCACTGTGTTAATTTACAGACAAATCAGGTGACATTTACCGAGTTCAGAAACTATAGGTTTTAGGTTTTAGTAGCATTACTGCATGAATAGAATATAGGCATATCTAAGTTGTTGTTGCTTTTTGGTTTTTTTTTTCTTTTTTGTTTTCTCGTTTCTGTTTGTTTGTTTTGTTTTTCTCAAATTTACCTATCACTGTTATCCAGATGACAATGTGTATGGGAAATTGATAATCACAGCCTGAACCTCTGATTAATCAGCTGAGGCAAGTGTTGGGTCAACTGTGGGAGCACAGGTGAGAGTAATTTAGCTGTGCTCCCAGAAGGGGTGGATCTTGACTCCACCTCCTCTAGACCTCATATAAAGGCTGATCACCACTAAGGCAGCATCTCTTGGAGATTGCTTCCTGGTGGAGATTGCCTCAGCATTTTCTAGCAAAGGCGGCCATATTGGTGAGTTTTTCCCCTATAAATAGCTTTTTGAATATCTGTTACCTTCTTTGTATCATTCCACCTAACACAATGTATCATTTGTCACAAATGTGGAGTCTTTAGCAGGGGAGTAGACAAGACTACACCCTCAGTAGATGAGAATGCAGAATGAACATTTATTGTAAGAATTTTACATTCTACTCTACTTTGGCCAGAGTTCACTGCAATAGGTATGATATTATTGCTTTTAATAATTCCTGTTTCTTATTCTTCATATGAAATCAGTTGAATGTAAAAGTTGCCAGTTGAAAACTGAAATTAACTTTACAAAACATATTCTGTAACACATTTTATATGCAGAAGTATTCTCCTACCATTAATTTCCTTAAATTTGTATTAGTACATTATTCACTGGTAACTAGCATCTTATAAATACCAAAGTAGAAATAAAATTTATTTTTTTTTCCTAAGGCATTTAACTTACAGTATATCTGGTTAAAAAGTTAGTAGTCACCATGAATCTCCTGTTCCCTAAGGACTTATTGTTTAATAACTTACTATGCTATCACCAAGCTGTAAATAATGCTAAATGATGCAAAGTCCATCACTGATATAAAAATATAGCGTGTTTCTTGTTTGATGCATTTTCAAGAATTAGATACATCATTTTTCTATAGCATTGCAATGTTCAGTGTTGATGAATGTGCAGTGTTTTCTGCATGGAGGAATTCAACAACACACCTTTGCTTAATATGCACTTACATGTCAGTGTTATATGTTATTTTGTCAGACTGTTCCTCTCCTTTCATATGTCATGTGGAAGCAAAATGTAACAGAATATTGGTGGGAAGGTTCCATCTCTACTGCTATGCCACCAACATCCAACTCTGAAGTCATGAGCCAACATAGTAAAACTAAAAGCATTACTTTTAGGGAGCCCTCATACTTTCATGGCCCATGTGTAGATAAGCAGGAGTGTAATTTTGCAGCTAAAGTAGTTTGAGATATCTTCAATCTGCAGATTTAAGTCTCTATAAATAATATTTTATTTTTAACAATAAGTAATCAGTTCACTTACTGTGCTTCCAATAGTGTCATCAAGGTATCCAGAATTGCAAGTCCTATCCTTACAGATATTTCATCTATCTTATATACCTTAAAAAAAGTATCAATTTTATAGTTGTCTTATTTGCATGCAGGAAAAAAAAAAATATATCAGATAAAAAAGAGTAAATAAAGCAATCTGAGTACGCACAATAGTCACTCATTTTCTATACAGTGCCACTGTATGTATATTAGAAATGACTAATTAGTATGACTAATTCTGGTTGTTATTTAAACAAGGGATTAAATTATACTTTCTTTCTATGAGAGATCTATGGTATGTCACAAAGACATTAGATAGAAAATTCAAAATCAACAAAGAACACAAGTCTTCCTACCTTCAAACAATTTGAAATCAAGCCTGTGAGTCCTTGCCATAGGATTTTGTGCCCAGTTGATTTTTCAGATGTTGAAAAAAGATTATTACATATACAAAGGCTACTAAACACAGGGAACTATCTATGGTTGAGCCAGGCAGTGAACTGCAGATTTCTGGAGGATGGAAGGATACATAGTCAAATGTAAACTACAAGTCTGTCTTGCTCCATGTTTCCTAAGCATTTGCTGTGGGCTGCTGTTAGATGTAGGATATTGGGCTAGATGAGTTTTTGAACTTCATACGGACAATATTGTACTCTTATGTATTAAACTTACATACTTGCAGAGCTTGATTTAGGCATTTTGAGTGAAGGCATCCATGCTTTCAAGATATGAGAAGTTCAAACAAATTTCATATATATGGGAAATATCAACTGTAATGCTTAATTAAAATTGTGAGTTTGCTGCAAATCAGCACTCAAAATGAATCTGTCTCCAGTCAACACTGCACAGTGTGTGGCAAGCTGAGGTAATAACACTATTATTAATCATAACCACAGCTGAAAGGATGACATGACAAACAGTTTGAAGGTTAAAAATCCATTACCTTCAGCCTGTACTCTAAGGAATAAGAATGTCCCCTCATGTTCTAATAATATTTGGATAAATTTATTTCACTTTTTTGGTAACAGTTTTCTACTATAACATAACAATTTCTTCTGAGAATTCTGATTGCAGCATGAACATCATGCAAAACAAACTGATTGATGCTCATTTAGGAAAACTTAACTATATATTGATGCCACTAGACAGCAGTTCAATGCTACTAATAATGAAAAGCTAAAATTAAAGCAGTAGACAGAAAATTAAAGGTATGGGAAGCTAAATTTGCAAACGTACCATAAATGGACGAAAGCTAGCAGATAATTGGAGTTTCTAATTTCTTTTAAACTGTCTCTCAGGTTGCACACCAGGCAATTAAGACTTCAGTGGGCTTCAAATTACAGCTGGGGACAGTTGAAAGTGAGAGACTTTTAAAAGAGTAAAGGAAATTATGTTTTTTATTAATGAATATGCTGAAAGTTACAGTAACATGAATTCAGATTTCAAGGTACAAAGAAAATGACCAGCACTTCGTTGAAGAAATGTTATTTGTTGATCATGAATCCTCTGAAGTACAGTTATGTAAAACAACATAGCAATAAGGAATCACCACCAAACCACAATCATATGTCTACCAGGAAACACACCAGTATTTTTCTTTCATTAACTCTATGAACAGTTATGGGCACTTACAGAGACCTTAATTCCAGTCAGTAGTTCTAACTACTGAATTACACATGAATTACAAATTACATAAAGTCTGGTTGCCTTTCATCAGTTGAAGTAAATTCGTATTAAAAAAAAAAATAAAAAATGCACTAATTGTATAGTGTTCAGGGAGAAACAAAGCAAGCATTCAACAGAGGAGAGATCCCATTTGGCTTTTTATGCACTTAAGGGCCATTGAAGGAGGGGATGACTCACACTTATGAGGATGGCACTTCTCCAAGACAAATTAAAGCTGAGGACTGAGGGGAATTTTCAGCAGAGAGCAAAGAACTCAGGAAAAGGGACAGGTTTCAGGATGTGCATTTATATGCTGGTTCTAACTGTCTTCTTACATGTTGCAACTGGTTTAATAATAAATGCCTTATTTCTTTTAATTAGACCATTAGAGCACTATTTGAACATCATGTTAAAGCTGTGTTTATTTTTGCTTGTAAAAAGATTTTAAATGTAACAAATTAATCAATCTGATTGTGTCATGGAATATTCATCTGAGTGTTTTTGTTTTACTTAGTCTTGGCTGGGAAAATATGACAAGGAAGGAAGGGAGGTTAGAGCATGGTGATCCTTGAAGTTCCTTCCAACTCAAGCCATTTTATGATTCTATGACACAGTACAAAACAGAACAGCATAGTCAGAGAAACAAAGTTTCCAAATACTATATTGATAAAAATAAAATTTATTAATATTATCAGAATTATATAGAAACAACATGCATTTGGTTACCGCTACCCAGTGTCTCATCTAAAATATAATATTGATAATTATTCAAGAAAGCAGTATTATCTAATGTTACTGCATGATCACATAGTAGTTCAGTGTTGAAGCTTTAACCAAGTTGTCTAAACTTTTAAATTTTTTAAATTACTTTTATTACTTTTATTCTGTTTTTACAGTAAAGGATTATTTGACAGGAAAGGAGGAGGCTTTTTTTTTTGTTTTGTTTTTGTAAAAACAATACCTAAATTTGTTACTGCTTATTTAGCTATCAAAACTACAATTATAAAAAGAAAAACAAAAACAACAACAACAAAATTATTGACTGATATTTCGTATCATTCCATCCCTGAATTGTTCTAAATTAGGCTAAGGAACATTTACATTCCACAAGTATGATGGACATTGTCAGTGGATGCTCATCAGGTTAAACTAGGCAAAATTAAGTTAAAGCTGACATTTTCTTCTAAAATGAAGTCTGACTACACAGAGAGACCTCGTGGCCACTGCATATATGCTTGAATTTTAATATTCATCTTATTTCAAATATGAGTGCCCTGACCGAAAAGCTACAGGCTGAATATAAAGAAAGAAGGTAGAAGTTGATTTCTTTAAAGTTATTCTACTGTACAGAAAGTAATTCAAGCTTCAGTGTGTGAAAGAGGTAATATAAACAAAACTGGTCAAAGAGTTTTTCGAATGGGGTAGGAGGAAAAGCTGTCTTTAGGTCTTAATACAATGAAGATTTTGTACTTTTCTCACTGATTAAGATTGTTTACAGCAGAAACAATCCAATGAAGAGAAAATCTACCTAGATTTTCAATATATTAGAATAGGAACCTAAAGTAAGACACAGAATTACTCTGGAGTTGACACACAGAACCTGGGAATAAGTATAAGTAACTCTAAATCTATCCTGTGGTGACTCCTTCATCTGCAAATGCACATAAGGATTCATGGCAAATGGTTCAGTTTTAAAACAGATCTGGCTAGCAATCAGTATTGTTTCATTAAAACTTAGTTCCATGGAAGGCCAGATAAATGTGATAAATTAGCAATTTGATACAGCTTTGATGGCTATTTTGTTATTTACAGCTCTGTAGCCTTTGGGAAAAAAAATAATTCATGTTTTTGTTTGTTGTCTTTAATATGTTGTTTTCTAAAAGTTTCTCATAGAGTAGCAGTATGCTGCTAGTGTTATATCAATGAAAAGGAAGCAACACCATCTCCATGTACCAATAGAAGGGATCCCAGTGAATCCAGCCCAAACATGCATAAAAATGTCCTGGCTAGAGTACATCTTGAATCTCTGCCAGACTGCATAGAAGATCTGAAAAATAAAAAAAGAAAATCACTTTCTTTAAGATGGTAATGCCAGTATCGAGGAAGAATGTTTGAAGTTCTAGAACCTTCATATGAGCTAAAATGTGCATAGTCCTAGATGTGTAAATTTACCACAGTATGAGTCCTAATTTAGAATATGTGTCAAATAAAATACAAGGGAACTGTTAGTTATTTCATTTCTGTTACTTTAATCTTATGGCTGTGGCTTGCTTTCGTATGTACTCTATTTCTTCTAACACACTGAACTGTGTCCAGCTCAATTCAACAGTTTATGAGAGTCTCAAAATAGAGATGTGTGATGTATCTTCAATGAGGTCAAATTATTCAAATATAGCTGAACAGCAGCAAGCATGTGAGATGCATTTCTCAGGATTTAACAGTAGATATTTTGTTTACTGTCAGTTTTTGTCAAAGATGTATAGTTTAGAAGAAGTGGCTCTCTTAGGCAAACTTGTACTTTCAACAAGAATGAGCGATCCATTTTTTCTCCAAACTTTTCCAGGGCTTTGATGTCTTAGATGAGACACAGCAGTTTTTCATCTTGACTTTCAGTAAAGAAAAGCATGTATTTATTTATTTAAATATCTCTAGGAATAGCTTAGGTTAGTTTAATTAGTTGTCATTACCGTCTTGACGTTCATACTTCAAAGGTCATATTTTCTCAGCAGCATTCATATGTATTTTATTTAAATTGAAGTGAAAATAAAATTAAAAACCTTCTCCTCTCTTTTGAGATTATCAATTACTGTAACATTATCCATTTTTAAATGAATTCATGATGGAAAAGTTAGGACTCCGTCACTCTAGTAGGTTCAACCAGCATCAGTGACTCCAAATATTTATTTTTCATCATTTGAACTGTAGAGATGCAGCCAAATATGGTGTAAAAGGGAAGGTTTACAACCTAACTTAACTTAGTTAATGGAGATAAGAATCTCCATTAGAATGGAACCTTAGAATCTTCAAGAACCTGGTTGGAGTTATCCCATGGATTAGAGAATTAGAAGGTAGGTGGGCCCAAAAGAGTAAGCTGACATAAAAGCAGCACTTCTTTCAAGCTCAAGATCAGTGTGTTCCTAAGAGAAATAAATCAGGCACAGATGGCAGATTTACATGGATGAGCAAGGAGATATGGCCATACTCAAATGGAAGAAGAAAGTTTATAGACTGTGGAAAATGGGTCTGGCCACTAGGGAAAAATATAGCAAGGCTTTCAGGGCACACAGGGATGCAACAAGCAAAGCTAAGCTCTGCTTGTAATTAAATCTGGCAACAGGAAAGTTTTCTTTAAGTCTATCAAAAGCAAAAGGAAAACTAGGCATAATGTAGGCCTGTTGCTGAATGAGGTAAGTGCTCTGGTAATGGAGGACACTAAGAAGGTGGAGTTACTGAACATTTTCTTTGATGTTGTCCCTACTGCTTTGAGAAGGGATTTTATCATTGCTTATTAACATCTAATGAGTGAGAGTCAAATGGAAGAAGCCAGTCTCTTTTTGGTGGTGCCCAGCAATAGAATAAGGGGAAAGAGGCACAAAGTAAATAACAAGGTTTATATGACAGAGCATGGGATCAGGTTGCCATAAGTTGTCACGCAGTCCCCTTCCCTGGAGATATTCAAAACCCACCTGAATGCTTTCCTGTGCAATCTGCTTTTGGGAACCTGCTTTAACAAGTTTGACTGGGCTTTATTGCCAGCGGTCCCTTCCAACCTCCACAATTCTGTAAGTCTGGGATTTCAATCAAATCAGTTGTACAGATATCTAAATATGAACATAAAATTATAGCCTCCCCTTTTGAAAACATTTTATAATTACATATAACACATTTTGCACTAAAATCATTGACTACTGTTGTTCATTATGTGTAAAGCAAATAATTTCTTGACTAAAATCTAAACAGCTTGCAATTTAAAGATCTAAAGTGCACAAAATTCAGAGATCTTATATTTTAAACATACAATGTATGTTCACAGGGATTTCTTGTCTATTACAAACTAAAATGCTGAGCTAAAATTTTGCATTCCAAGTCTGAAAGGTAACTTTAAAAATCATACTAGAAATCTCATATTGGAAGTAATTCACATCATTTTCTCCTAATACAGATTGCTTCCTCCTTTTAACATTAATTCAATATTCTTATGAGCAGAGTACTTCTAAAGATTTCTTTCAATGCAGTTTAATTTGCAGGAACTCAAGAAATATTCACTAATGTTGTCACTGGAAACTGCTAAATTCAGCTGTGAGTGAGTGATCCAAGTCTACTCAGAGAGAAGAATCTCAGTGTCCTACCTTAAAAAGAGGTTTATCAATTTATTCCATAGTTGATCATCTTCCATTGCTGAGTATAGCAGTCCATCTATGTTCAATCACAATATTACTCTTTTAATGGATTGAGATAGTATATTTGAATGTGTGCAAAGAGAAAAGCAACAAACAGCTCTTTTAGATACATTTCAGATATACACAAGTTTTATTACAAGAAATAGTAATGCTTTTTGTTTGTTGGTTGATTGTTGTTGATTGTTTGTTTGTTTTAATTTTGCAATAATACAAAATGGTTGAAGGTGTTTCATGGGGGGAAAAAAACAAAGAGTTGCATAGCAAAATGTGCCTGTGACCTCTGTTTAAACTTAGCATTTCTTAGAGGAGGCAGTGATACTTGAGCTAGGACAAAGTCCTTACGTTCTTATGACTTACTTCCATGAGACGCCCCTGTTTTGCCAGAAGATACAAAATACCTTCCTAATTTCCCTCACTTCTTCTCATATAAACAATTTTTGATAGTGATGAGCATTTATATCTTGTAGAAAAATCTGATCAGAGATATTTCTTTTTACAGATTTTTCAATCACTGAGCCATATTTTATCAACAATTTTTATGCTTGTGCCTGTGATTCAATTCACTTTGAGGACAAAGAAAGAGCCCTAGGTCATCTACTCCCTGCCTTCCTGATCTGTCAGCAGTCGATAACAAATGCACTCATGTGAGTGGCACTGATACCCGTTGGCATCTTTCCAAATAATTTTAGGTTCTCAAATTCTCATCACACTGTCTGATCTTTGAACATTTAGATTTTGCATGAGTGACTACTTACAGTATCACAAGAAGACTGACAGCTTTACTGCTTGTCATCATGAAGTACTGTAGCTGACTGCCCCTGGATAAGGTGACTTGAGGCTTCCCAGCTTGACTGAGCTAGTGTCTGGTCCTGTTTGCTTTTTCAGGATTGCCCTACTGCTATGATAGGGCTTATTGGGATACAAAGATGTCCTTGGTTTTATTCTCACTTAGTGCATGTATGTAACATCATTTTATTGACTTGAACCTTGTCATATCCATACAAGCTTGTCTCCATGTATTTGTAGCTCTGATCACTTTAGCAAATCTCAGATGAAGGTTTTTCCTGTAAAATCAAATTAGTTTATGTTATCATTCCCAGCTTACAATGTTGTGAAATCAGGAGCAGACTCTGTGACTGCACTGAACATCAGAGTTAAAAAAAACACCACCACCACCACCACACAAACTCTGATCAAAAGAGATCAGATTATGAAAAGTGAAATAGTAAGCAAATCAGTTTTACATATGGTATTTACAATGATTACCTCTTTCTAAGCTGAGTATATTTATACATACAGTTTTCTGTATATGTATTACTGGTATTGGAAAGAGAAAATTCAAGCTGACAGATTAATTGTAAAGCCCACAGCTTGTGCAGCACCTGCTCTGTCCTCTCTGCTTCCTTTAATCTATCCAAATCATAGAGGCTGGAGAATGAAATTCTACTTTTACCTAAGAAATACATCTTCTCCTTGATTTCTCTTTGAGACTCAGACTTAATCAGCACAAGCTTAAAATGCTATGGACTGTCTCATAGAAGGTAAAGAAAGAAGGCAGTTATTCTCACCTCTTATTTCTTTTTATTTGGTTTAACGGAAACTACTTCATGATGGCCTTTTTCATTATTTTCCATTTCTGTTTTTCCTTTTGTAAATTTAAGCAACTATTTTCCATCTCTTTCCTTTTAAAATGACGAGATTTTGACAGTAATTGCTAAGACTATATGATTCATTGCATTTAACTATGTCCTTCCTAAGAAATTAAATTTCTGCGTACAGCTATTTTCAAATTTTGAGTGGTCACTGAAGAAACAGTGTAATTAAAATTTTCTAGAATATGCAACCTACATGGCCAGATTTTCTCATGTTATTTCATTGTACAGCATGCATCTCAAGGATATTGCCTAAATAAAGCACACTTCTGTAGCTTTCCTTAGGCAGTGCTGTCTCAAAATAGCCTTAGTATGCATGTTAATCTGTATCAACCACAAGAAAAAAGAAACAGAACAGTATTCATGTTTGCCCTTTTTGTCACCTTTCCCCAACTATCTTGACAACAAGAATAGTGCATAATATATTAATTCATGCATCGCTTCTGTGCCATTCCTATGCAAAAGCTCTTTGCTTCAATGTTTACACAGCTTCTCTATCAAAGTCCACATGTGCTCTGATGTCATAAAAAAGTATTTCATTTGTACTTATTCCTGGGTGTGCCATATGAAATCTAGGACAGGAATCTACATTAAACTAGTAATTAAAACAAAACAGTACAGAAAGTATTTTCAATTACCCACTTGTAAGAGGCCATGCTTTTTACACTACTGTCTCAAAGTCTGCTGAAATGGACAAGTTCAGGGAAGCCTGGCCAAGGTTCCAAAACTCCCTTTGTCTGAGACACACAGAAGGACCGCGGTTCCAGACCCCCTTTGTTTAAGGGTGACGTGACAGATGACAGACAGATGACAGATGGACAAGTCCGGGAGCTACGAAAGGGAGATAAGATACTGATGAATGGCCCTTAAGTGGTCTTTTGTGTGGGCCCATCTCAAGAAAGAGGGCCATCTCCGAGGTATTCACAGGACTCTGACCCACGCCTTCCACAAATGTCCTGAAGGCTGGGAAGAAGTAGGATAAAAAGGGCACGGACAAACCATGGATTAGAGGTTTTCTGACATCAGATGCCTCTCTTCATGAACAAGGAGGTTGTCTGACATCAGATGCCTCACTACGTGAACGCCTGCATGCTGAAGAAGATACATGCATGAAGAACTTTGAGGTATCTGGCCTCAGATTCCTCCAACGTCATCCTATGGCGGACAACGGATTCACCTGGGCTTGCTGCTCGAGACTCTGCTCCGTGAGACCTCGCTTCTCGAGACTCTGCTCCGTGAGACCTCGCTGTCCCCCGAGACCCTGCTGCCCTTTCTACCTCCTGTTCTGTGCTGCACCGATCTGCTGCTTGCGGCCTGACACTCTGCTGCGGCTCTCCCCTATGCTTGTTTTCCCTGGACCAACGAAACGACGTGCAACGGGACGCTGCTGCATCCAGGAGGTGACTTTCCCCGCTTTTCCGTAATTCTTGCCTTTTCCACCTTTCCTATCGCCCACTTTCCCTTCCCCATCACCCTAACTTTGATATCCACCACTCTCCCTTCCCCATCCCCTCAGCTGTCTATTATTCCTAATAAACTGGTCGGGTCAACATTTGAATGTTTCTCTTCTTAATCTCATGCCGAGCATAATTTATCAAAAGAACCTTGCCTCTCTCCTTAATTGGAGCGAGACACCACTTTGATATAAGTGAATTATAGAACATTAATTCCATGAAAACCAAATCTGTCACAGCTGGCCACACAAGTTGGAATGGTTGTTTATGACTCCACTGCCATTTGGTTACCTCTATTGAACTGAACTGAAACTGCCTGTAGGAAACATCTCTCAGGTTTCTACAGGAAAACAAAACAAACAATACAAAACAAAAAACCGTACATCACTATGCATTTTCCTGAAGTATCCAGTGGCAACACAGACATTTAGAATCTGATTGCGTACTAAAACAGTTAAAACATATATGGAAAACTGAAGGAAATGTAAATTCATGAGTCTTAATAGATTTGGTTGGATCACGCTGCTTGTAAACTTGAGGTATATGTCTCTCTACATATTAATAGATATACAGATATATGTGTGAGTGGGTTATGCAAGTAGACATTTTATTTATTCTTTCAGCAATACATTTTAAATCAAAACCATATAAAATATACTACATTATTTGATCATGGAACAACAAAAATCAAGAAGAAAGGTTAAAGGCTGCAGAATGAATCCCCTACAACTTTCTCCTCAGAAGTTTGCAGATAGGCTAAAATGCACCGTACCCATCTGTTTTCTGTGATTTCTGGAAAAAAAAGGAAACAAATGATTCACATTTAACATTTAATCTTGACAGTTGAAGTTATTCTTTCTTACAAGTAATATTCAGTCCAGTGTAATACTCAAATAATCAGTCCATGGATTTTATTAGAATAATTACTAATGACCACAATATCAAATGTACAGATTGATTTCTTCACACATATGTTTTTTCATGATTATAACATAACACAAAACATACAGGTGACAGGATACAGTAAAATGTTTTATAATTTCCTTTTTTAAATAGAGTTAAAAAAAAAAAAAAGTGAAAGATTTTAGAATTCTTCCTGATTTGTTTGTTTAATATGTATTATGGAAGTATCACAAATGAGAAAATATAAATGGTAATTTTTCTTTACTTTTCTGAATAATTTCTGTGACTTTTTAATCCGTAAGTGCTGTTGGCTTGATTTTACAAATACAAAATCATAACCTAAGATTAACCTGTTTTTTTTTGTTTGTTTGTTTTTTTATTTGTGTGGTTTTTGTTTTTTTTTTTTTATTATTTTTGTTTTTGTTTTTTCTTCCTGAAAAAATAACTATTTTTGAAGGGGGAATTATTACAAGGATACATAACATAGTTCAGCTAATAAAGCTCTTTGTATCCTTTTTAGAAACCTCTAAAACTGTTGAAATAATTCTTCTATACTTCCCACACCTCCTTGCATATCTGTTCAGCACCTAGTACAATTTCTTTAGTAGGTATAAAGTAGCAAGAGAATAGGACAGACAATATAGAAATATGTATTTTGGATCACATCAACATTTTTGTTTCCAATGATTCTCAACTCCATGTGCTAAAAGGACACAAACTTTATAAGCTTGAAATTGTAGCCTAGGAAAGCTTATTTTCCACCCTGAACTTCATAGCAGGATTATCTTCCTATTTGTACCACTAGAACCTTGATTTGCTTTTTTCTTTATTTTTTAAACTGACATGACCTTCACAAGGATTGGAATAAGGCAAGTCATCAAAGAGAAGATAGATAATTGAGATTCAGGCAAATGAAGCAGTCAAATATGTAAATTAAATGCAATGCAGCAAATGGATGTCATTGAAAAGATGTACAGTGATAAAGACAGAAAAATGTACAGAAGCCTTCTCCTATTACATTGCTTTTAGAAGTCAAGTCCCTTGTGGCAACAATATTACACAATTCTGGTCCTTCATAAATATTTATGGCAATCCAGTGTTCCTGCAGTTTTGTAAAGAACAGCATTTATTTTGCACAACTGACACTTTTTTTTTTTTTTTTTTTTTTTTTGTTCTGTTCTCCCTCACACCTAATTCCAGTATTTTGCAAAGGTGATCAGCTTTGGGAAACTGCTCTAAAGATCAAATCAAAACATCAAGTTTTGATGGACAACAGTAAATACAAACGTTACAATGTTAATTATCTTAGCATGGATGTAACAAACTCTAAATGCATGTAAATATTAATGAATTACTTTTACCAGTAATTTAATGAAATAATTTTACCAGTAATTGTGTCATCACAGTCTGCTTTCGATAAAAGGTGAAGAACACCAATAAGTGCATTAAAATAGTGAATTGGGCACCACTATAATAAAGACAAGTCAGAGTGCTAAGAAGTTGAGCTTACCTTAAATTTCCCAGAATACTTCAGTTCCCAAACATGGAAAAATAGACCCAATATGTACTAACCATCAGGCGTGGTCATTTAGTCTATTTTTGTATCAGCTGATCGTCATTAATTCCCTCTGAGTAGCCTTAAAAGATGGTAACAAAACTGTTATTTCTCAAATAATTCAAGGAAAAAAACAACAAAAACAAACAAACAAAAGCATTTGCACTTATTAAGACACTGTTTCATACAAATAAAAAATGAAAATATATCTCCTTACAGATCAGACAGTGGTCTGCCTTAATTTATCCCTAAATGGCATATCTTGCTTCTGTCAAAGACAGAATATAATACTTGGTTATTGAGGGATCATTGGCCTGACACTTTGCATGTGGTTATCATCTCTATTTGCTGATTTTGTAGTGGGGAGCACCTGCTTGGGGGTAGAATAATGCTGTACATTAGAAATGGGACCTCCAGTAGGAGGACTGGATACATAAACTACATCAAGCTTCTGCACAGGTAAATCTCCCTGGGCCCCAAGGCATTCTGAAGATGCTCTAGAAGATCAAGTTACTTACCATATACTTGACAGACTAAATAAACCCACTATATTGCAGACACTGTAAAGAAATGAATGTCTTCCATCGCTGTTTATGATACCAAAGATGACTTCAAAACAATACGGTTATCTTCTTTTTTTTTTTTTTTTTTTTTTTTTTTTTTATAGGCATACGTTAATTTCTGAAGAGACAAGCTAAAATGCTCTCTTTGAAAAAGAAGGCTTCATCCAGCTTTCTGTCCCCTTTTGGTCAGTCAGCCATATTTTAATCTTTATCTAGACTGCATTCCTGTTATGCTGGCCAGTTCATATAAAAGTTGAAGAATATCCTTACTGTTGGTTGCCACTATCATCATATTTGCAGCTATCCCCTGATTAGTCTTTACTTAAATATTGTTAATGAGTTGTTGCTTCAAGACAGTGATTAGTAACTTAGAGACAGAGGAAGTCTTTCCACACCTGAGTAATTGTGTCAAGGTCATCTGATTCACATTCCACTTAATGACAAGCTCCTTAGTATTTTTACCTTCTGTAGCTTCAATATAAAATTGTCATTTTAAAAATGGTTAGTAAAGTTTCTTACCTCTGCAGCAAGATTTTCCCATTTTCCCCCTCCTGTACTTAACAGCAAAATTTACACTTTGAGCTTTTGAATTCCTTAAAGATTCAGGTTGGTGTTTTCTATTATACAACTTCCTCTGCATATAAAAAAAAAAAAACAAAAACAAACAAAACAGTGAAGGAATTATTCACTTGCAGTGACAGTTCTCTTGGCTATACTGCAGTTCATGCATACTCTCTACAGTACAGCTAATGCTATTTCCTCACCATACTTTTTTTTTTTTTTTCCAACAACTATATATTTTCTACAATTAGTATTAAATTAGGATTCCACTGTAGCCCTGCAGAGCTGACACAACAAAGTTTGATTATATCACACCCTTCTGGTGCACCATCAATACCAGTTTTCTTCTAAGATCTTCCTAGCAAATGAGTCGGTCTCAGAACTATCTCCAAGGATAGGTGTAGTACTCAGCTGCCTTCTGCAACAGCTTGTGGGCCAGAAGGCTGCCTGATTTGCCTGTGCCTTAAAAGAAGGAATTGAACATTTCAGCTTAAAAATTCTTTCTCCTGGATTTCCTAAACCCTTTTGTTGTTGCTGCTGAAAAAGCCAGCACGGCTACACAGACTGTGGTTGCAGGGGGAGTTTGTCAACTATAATGTTCCTGTCTTCCATCTTTGGCCTTTTTAGCAATGAGAAGCACTGCTGTTTGAGATTTTTCATAAACTCCCCAAGCTTTCTTGAATATAATCCTTAGTTCTGGTATTTCTCTCAGAAATAAGCAGAAATTTACTCCCTGAGCATAGATGGGGTTATGCAGTAGAAACCTGAGAAAGAGAAGGCTCATTGTGTAGGAGGAAGAGAAGAGGGAAAAACACTGAAGATATAAAAAGCATACATATATACAAAAATTCCAAGAACAGTCACTGTGTTGGGAGATGTAGGAAGCACTGCATACAGTTTAGATGGAACGTACATAAATAGTCTTGCATTATGATAGATAGGAGTTAGGTACATTTTAGATCTACCCTCTTGTCTTTTCCCTCTCATGGATTTTCCTTGCATCCCTCCTTATATTTACCAGATGAAATTCAACATGAATTTCATGAAAAAGGAGCTGCTATTTACCAAACTGATCTTTAACATGCTGGAGACTCCAGCCTTGTTGTCGGATTGTGAAAAAGTACACAAAAGTGTCCAACACTTTCCCATTTATTATTAAAGGAACAGTTTCCTTGGCATTTTTTTCCACTGACAAGTAGTTGCAAAATAACTGTATCTAAAATATATTTTAAATATATTTAAATATTAAATATTCCATTTAATGCAAGTAAAATATAGGATCCTGAATGGCACATTTTCATGTTACCCAGTAATTTTAGATAAACATCAAATGGTTAAAAGCTACTGCTACATGGGTATATAGGCAAATTCAACACCATTTTAATCTATTCTAATTAACCTTGGTACAACCTAGAACCAGTTTCAGATTTACTGTAGTTTACTGAATGCTATGGAGTACAATAGAGATCAAAACATTTAGGTACATTCTAGTCTTTGTGTTGAATGAGTTTAATTATTACTTTAATTCTCATGTTATCTACTTCAGTATGAAAATGGCATGTCCTTTGTGACCACACTGCTCTCAATACATAGTAAATTCAACTAGAAAGAAAACTAGGCCTGCAATGCCAAGTAGAACAATCCAACATTCACTCTTCATAGAATTTGGATTTTCTTTCAGAGATAGGTGAGTTATTTCCAATACCTGTCGATCTCTACTTTTAATCAGATCTCATTTCTGTACAATTATCATTTCAGGCTTCTGTTGATTGCTTTTGCTCGCATAATGAGAAGAAAGAAACACTATCTCATTGTGCAGAATATTGGATTGGTTGGTGTAATAGACTCAGTTCTATTTTTTGCCTTGCTCTTTGAAAAGTTAATTTTCTCTTTCATCAAATAGCTAGCAGACTACTAATAGCATATAAGGTTTTAGAGGGATTTGCATTAAAGAACACAGCTGAGTGCCTTATCTACTTTTGGAACCAGAGTGACATATGGATGCTATTTTACTATTGAATACCTAGGGTAAAGTTAAACTTACTGCAAGCCCCCTTAGTTTTAAATTCATGGAATGGAATGTAGATTAGCTCCCCCTGAAACATAACCATAGTATGGGAAGTAAGATCTGGTGTGGCATGCACAGGCTTTGCAAGCATGAAGTTGCAGGTTCAAAGCTTCATGAAAAGAGCAGAAACTGTCATTCCAGTTTGAAGCTCAGAGAAATCCTCTTAAGTCATTTGTCATTGTCCATTGTCTTTTTTTTTTTTTTTTTGGGGGGGGGGGGTGAGTGGTAAGTACAGTGAAGGGCAGCTGACAGAGACAATGCTTTTCAGTTGGTGGATAGTGCCTAACGCTTTACTTCATGCAAAACATGGAGAGACAACAGTATAGATTCTCTAAGATTTTCTGCAGTCAGTGTGGCAAGAACAAGACTGCAGATGACCCTGCTATGTGCTCTTTTGTTTTTTGAATAACAGAGCAGAATTGCAATTCAATTGAAATGAAGAAATGAAGTTCATTACTCCCTCAAATAGCATTTGTACTTGATACATTAGCATATATATATATATATATATATATATATATATTTAGCAGTTTTACACCTACTAACATTACATATCTTCTGTTTTAATGAATTTGAAAACTCAGACTTGGAACACAAGAGAACTACAATTCCTTACCTCGCTGAGGAGTCTAAAGAACACTGTTCTAAACTTATTTGTGAGTACATTTCCCTACCTCAGTCCCTTTTCATGATGCCTAGTTCAGATAAGCCACTGCTATTGTCTGCACAATTCTGTAATCTCTAGTCTACTTGCCTCTATTGTAACCCTGACATTGACCTTACTTAGGCTCTGACTTGGCTTAATGGAACCTGAAGGAATGAAATAGCATATTCTTCATAGATTGATCTAATAGCCATTGTGAATAAAATAGTTTGAAGATAATAACATATTTGAATTTTACTGAAATATAATTCTCCATGTTACTTTTACTGAACTCAGTATTTATAACTTGCTTTACTAGACATAGCTCTTACACCACTCTGAACTCCTACACATGATGAAAGTTAAAGGCCCTTCAGCAGTTCCCAGGGAAATGACATTCCTTGATTTCACAGTGAAATTTAATGGCAACTGTCCTAAAGCAACTCACAGCCTTTTCCCCTAAGCATTTTCATACAAATTGCATACGTGTTACCTTCTGAGACTTATTATATAAATGAGAATTCTTATCCTAGAACCCATTCAATTACTCTGGAAAGAATGATACATTATTTGTATAACAAAAGCAACCAGTTATATTATAAAGATTAGAAGGAACAGTAACAACCTCGACAGTCCTGTCCATAACCACTGGTTCTTTTCATCCCTCTAAGTCACACAGTAATTGAGGACAGGAAGGACTAAAGAAAGAAACACGGTGAGCATTTCCACACCATATAAACAGACTTTGAGAAAGTTGTTCTTGTGTAAATCTGTTATCAAACTGTGCCAGATAGTAATTCACATACCAAGTAACACTGTACCTTAAGCCACGGCTGAAAAACAGTAAGAAGTATCATGAAGAAACTCTGATTTCTTAAGAAACTAATGTATTGAACTGTCTTCTGAACCTGAGAGGAGCTCCTCTTGAATAGCACATTCACTCTACCAGTTACTTTTTGAAATCTCTACATTAAGACTGTTCCTAACCCCATTTTGGCTGAGGTGACTTTGGTAGCTTTAAAACAATAAAGATTACATAAAATCTCTGACTTGATTCTCAGTTATGGTCAGAAAGGGTAAGCTGTCTGAAGCCAGTGCAACTCAGCTGTGTTCATGGTGAGTGACAGAGACTTGCAAGAAAGAAGTCATATCAGTTACTCTATATATTAAAATAATATCTACGAGTATTTATCAAGTTAGTTCAGCCGATAAGATGCCCAACAACTGAAATTACAAAGTAATGTTGTGCATTCAGACTGCCAGTAATCATGTGACTGACAATTACTGCCAAAAACACTGCAAAACAAATGAAAAGCTACAGTGTTTCAAAGTAACAGAGTTTGAAATTTATTATCTTCCTTTGAAAAGAAAGTAATGAAAGTGGGTTTTTTTTTTGTTTTTGTTTTTGTTTTTGCCTGGTTTTGGTTTGTTTTCTTGTCTTCTTGACTTCATTGATATATAAGCCTTATATCAATTTGACTTAGAAAAGTTTGGATAATTAGCAATAGCAATCAACTATAAACTGAAGTTCAAGTGTAAGTAATTAACATTAACACTTAAGCACAAAATGATAACTGGGGCATTTGTTTCTGGTTGTTCAACTATAATTTCCCATATTAAAGTAATGTGCTACTTTCTATTTTTATATATATTCTTTTTCTTCTCATCTGTTAAACATTTAAAGACTAATTTCATAGTAAATCATATTCAGTACTAAAATAATAATGGGTGGTATGCATGTGTATAATATGGTGCTTCTCTGCTTGTATTTATTGTATTTTACATATCTTTAGAGTATTATATAATGTTGGACTCCTCCCCTTTTTTTGCCTTTTCTGCTTAAATTCTAAACTCTATGCAAATAATGGAAATGAATTTAAAATATACAAAATATAATGACTTTCATTAAATAATTTTACAAAAGCAAACATTTTCCATTATAGGAGAAATGTATCGTGCTTTCTTTTAATGAAGAACAGAATCTTTTATTCACTACTGATTTACTGCTTCCTTAGAAATTTTCTTTATGAGATGAAGCATATCAATATTTACTAACATTTAATTAAGAAACTAGCTTCCAAGCAGAATTTAAAATGAAAAAGGTAAAATTAAACAGCCTTACAGACTTAAAAGACCTAGGTGTTCTGAGACTACAGAAAACTAGAGGGGGGGGGGGAAGTAGAATAAGAAAAAAGAAAAGCAAAACTCATTATACAATGCCTTGTTATTATGAGGTAACTATTACCTCTTGATAGATGTGAATAAATTTATAAAGGCAAAAAAAAAAAAAAAAATTACAAAGGCCTCTCACTAGAAAATAGCAATTTAAAAGGCATGGTATTATCATAGAATAAGGACAACAAAACAGATCTGTATCAATGTTTTCACTAAAAGAAACATAAATTAATGCCTGTAACACCAATAAATTTATATTTTTAAATGTAATTCATTAAATTCAGCATACGTAAACTTTGCTATTTTGCTTTGTTAGTTTGACATATGAAAGTATACAGACTTTCTTTAAAAGAACCAATTGCCAATTTTATCAAGTCAGCAGCACTTTAGGACAGTGTGTTTTTCATTTTTCACATATTTTTCCATTTAGAATATTTGTTATATTTATTAGTTTTCCCTGGTAAATGCTCAAGTGAGACTGAACATTTTTCATATCATTAATTTTCCCTAAACACATTCTCAGAGCTTTTATGTGATGTTAATAAAAGCTGAAACACTACTTTCCTGAAATCTTATGGCTGGCACAACCTATTAAGATGTCAATTCCAAGTGACAGTCTACCAGTCAACACATTGCAGGAGGAAACCATATGTTTAAAACACACACACACACACACACACACACACACACACACACACACACACAGAAAGTCCTTGTAAGAAGTTTTTGACAAAAATCTTCAACTTAGATTCAGTCATGTTAGATACTTAGATATTATACCTGTTCTAGTGCCCATAAATCAAAATACAATCTTATGACAGAACCAGCTGCCACCCATATGTGATTTTTCAATAAGAGTGAAGATGACATTTTCCAAATATAACTGCATTGATGATTATGCTTATGAAGATAAAGCCCAAAGAAAATAAAGCCTGAAGAAAATCCTGAAAGAGACTTAAAACAAACAAACAAAACACCCAAGCAAGCATACAAACAAAAATGCTAAAATTCCCTAGTTTGGAAAAATTACTAGAGTGTCAAATAACTGACTTATGCTAGAACATAACAACTTTCTTACCAACAAATACAGTTCTTTGAAATTTTACCCTTCTTATTTATTTATTTATTTACTTCCCTGGGCAAAACATTTAGAAATATGACGGCTGCAGCCTTCAACAGCATTATGTTAGTGTATTCTATCTGTATTGAACTTACAGAAGACCCCCTATGGTTTTAGATCTCCAGGTAGGACAGAGCAGAAAGTTTCATCCTTTTAGACACTGAGAACTTGCAAGTAAAACTTCTTCAAGTTTAAAAGAGTGCATAGCACAGGTTATAAAATGATGTAACACAGGTTGCCAGAATACTAGCCCCAAGCCAGCGACATCACGCCTTAATTGCTATCTTTCAACAGCAATGTGTCATCTTGGTTACATATTAATTTTGGAAGATTTCTAGCCTTTATTTCTTGTAGAAATAAAAGTCTAAGATAAAAGTCTAAAGATACTAAGTCCTCAGTATTTTATGTATGTGTAATTAGTAATTCTATAAGCCAACCTTAAAATGTACTTGCTGCAGGAGTTGTTCCATGTAGAGAATTAACAATCTATATCTTTTGCTTGAATAAGACATAAATCTATATGTCTTGATCTAAAAAATTTGCAAGGCCCAAACTTTTCAGTTTGCTCTGGAAATGCATCCTAATTTAGCAAATTAAAGTTGTTAAGTAGCTAAAATAAAGAGCATCACAAAATACTTGCTGAAGAAAATGCAGGGTTGTTTGTTGTTGCTTTTTGTTTGTTTTTCAAATGGCACGAAACAACATAAGCTTTTGTAACTGTGGCAAGATCATTGCAAAGTAGATGGTTTTGAGCATGGAGTCAGGAAAAGATGCTTGTTTGTTTTAGCTGTTTTGTTATACGCCTAAATGAAAACTAACTAGAAAGATTCACACCAAAAGCCCTTCCATTTCTTCAGTACTTATGCACAGTTCAGTAATATCTTTAAAGTACATCAGCTAGGCATGTTCCTTAGACTCAAATTAAATTGTTTTAAAAATCTAGTTTGACTTTTAATTCCTAGCATATCTCTATTCCTTCGTACTCATATCCATATCTAGATTTCTAGGGCACTCAACTGTTGCCTGTAATTTCAAGGAAATTAAACTCTTTGCCAAGGAGAACTCTTAGGTAAATATTCACGTGTATTATTATATCATCATTTAGTATGAAGTTTTAATACTATCAGAAGTTCAAAACAACTGAGCGAATTAAAATGCAGGTTTTGAAATTACAGGATATCTAGTTCTTATTCATCCATTTCTGAATGTCATTTCCTAGTAAAAGCTGTACTGAGTGATATTTGTGCAGTCTGCATGAGACCATGAAATCAAAGCTTAGTGCATCGTACATCAGGTGTGATGCTTTCACATAAATGTATTCCTTCCACTGAAGCACATCTTCATAGATCTTTCAACCATGGAGTAGCTTCCAGATGGAGTGAAGTTTTCCAAGATAAGGCAATAACTTTTCTGGTTAATAATATAGTAATGTACAGATGAAAGCTCATTTTTTTCCCCGGGCTTTCTGTAATGATTCATTGCTCTTTCGCAAGTAAAGCTATCATTCTTATGACCCAAAACCAACAGTGATATTTCATAAAGGAGTTCGAAGCTCATGACATTGACAATCTTTACTTTTTCTGTCCATAAACACTGCTCATTTTTGACATTTCCAGTATGGTTATTTATATTTGTGTTAAAAAAAAATCAACTTGTATTACAAAAATAAAATTTTGTTGATTTTTACAGCACAAAAATAATTTTACTTAGATGCTTGATGCATCTATTTCCAAAAAGAGATCTTAACACTCTATTT
Source organism: Excalfactoria chinensis (assembly GCF_039878825.1). Classification (NCBI taxonomy): domain Eukaryota; kingdom Metazoa; phylum Chordata; class Aves; order Galliformes; family Phasianidae; genus Excalfactoria; species Excalfactoria chinensis. The sequence goes on along the minus strand of NC_092828.1, from coordinate 60,256,406 downwards.
CTAATAAAATAGGCAAAAACACATGGGCTGCTCTGAAAGTAATGCCTCTTATTCATTTCCGTGGGAACTACAGCAGATAGAAAAACCATAACAACACTTTTTACAAAGCAAATTCTCAGCTGCAAAACCCTATTTTTCAACATGGTCACCATCACTGGTTATGCAGTTTTGCCAGTGAAGAACAAGAATCTGCATGCCACACTTGTAAAAATCTGCATTAGTGAAGGTGAGTTATTGTTTCACAGCTGCTTTGATGGATACCATCATTGCTGAAAGGCACCATGCACTGCCTTCCTGAGCCCACATCCGTTATTTGGTCTACAGAAACATTCAACAAGCATCAAGAAGTCAGTGAACTTCACCATGAGGAAGAAATGGCACCCACTGACACTCATCAATGCTTTCTGAACTTTTATGCAGACCAAGCAGTGGATGTGAGTGGTGAGGCAATGGGTGGTGCATTTCAGCAATGGCAACAGCAATAGTGGTTCACCTTCGCTAGTGCATATATGTATGAGAGAGGCATGCAGGCCCTTGTTCATCGCTGACAAAAATATATAGCTAATGGTGATGTCTATGCTGAAAAATAACATTTCGTAGCTGAGAATTTGCTCTATCAAAAAGTGTTGTTGTGCTTTTTATATCTGTTGTAGTTCCCATCGAAATAAATAAGAGGCATTACTTTCAGAGCACCCTACACTTTTTTCAGTCGGTTGTTAAATTATGTAGAGTTCATATGAACTCATATCTACAAGAAAGCTAAATAATCTCACCTTTGGCCAGAAGCAGTGACTTCAAACCTGAATTATTGATCCAGTATTTCAATTAACTTTCTTTTGTGTAATTGGGTAATCCTTTAACATCAGGTTTGGACTCTCTCAGCTTGATGCCTATTTTCATCACTGCCAACAGATGCAATCAACCTACTGTTCCTGCAGCAAATGCTTCTGGAAGCGATTAGCACTTTTACAGATCTTAATAGACAGTGCTGCTGCACATTTGCAGAGCACTGTTACACAAGATTAGCATCTAACCAACCTACTATACCAAAAGATTCTGAAGAGCTTTAAGGTATGAAAATTGAAGTGCTATTACAAACGCACCTGATGCATATTCCCTTTAAATAAGAGTAGTGACTTTCTTAATATACCTTGTAAATTTTTATTTTACTGTAAACTGAAAGTTACTTTAAAAGAACAATAAATACCACATAGCTTCTCAATGTTCCAGAACATAAATGTGAATATAAGTAAATCTACCTAATCAAAATACAGAAGTTTATATAACTTAAAAACATTATGCTATAATCTTGCTGTTCTGATGATACAGCTACTCTGATGATTTTCTCTGTTGTTTTTGTTTGTTTGTTTTTGGTTTTGGTTTTTTTTTGGATGCACTGTAGAGCTTATAATTGACATTTTTTCATTATAAATGAAAATAAGTGTCATATACAGACTGAGACCTCAAAAGTGGACCTAGAAGAAAAAACCCACATTATTTTAGCCAGTAGGTGTAGCAGTAACATCTTACGAAGTTAAAGGGAAGACATCTGTGTTTCAGTTTGAGATCATCAGTTAAGCTTGCTTCCAAAAATCTATGCTCAGAGTCTGAACTATCATCCTTAAAACAATTTAGTGTTTATTATAAAATGCCAGGTTAGCAGCTTGATTCCTAGTATTACAGCTTTAGTGCATAGGGCTAAATTAGTGCTATAAGCAAAGGAGAAATTGATAGTCATAGCACACATCATCAGAAAACATGGTTTCCACTTACCCAGAGTCGATCCTGAGCTGTTGTCTTGTTTTGCAGCTCTACCTACAGTGGAAGATTTCCTCTTGATGCTTTACATAGAGGCAAACACCAGCATGTCTTTCTTCCATCATCTGTCTGACTTTATTCTCTTCCTGTCCACTTACGGAGAGACATGAAATAAACCCATGTTCTTTTCTTTTGTGCACACTCAGAACCAGTCTAAGCCTGCTACTAAGATGATTTTTGAGGAATGGTATTATTAAGTTCAGTGACCAGTTAACAGTATTCCCTCACATTTTCATCTTCCAAATGCCATTTAGAAAATATCACCTATCTTACTGTTGGTTAGGATTTTTGTATAGCACTAAATATTAAACATTAAATATTTGTTAGTTGTATAATTGTTCCTTCCCTCTTCTGCTGCATAGTATTATTTTCACTACATACTATGGTATCAGTTTTCTAGTTCTGCTAAATAATTGCACTTAAAAATAAACATTACTGTTATTAAACTACAGGATTTACAACATAATAGGGAAAATTAATCTGTATCAAGACATCAAATTGGTTTCAGGAAAACAGCTGAAGAGACCATGCCAAAGAATGCTGCTGCTGCATTGTGTTTGCATTTCTGTGATGGGATTTACATAACTCAACACGACATTATATTGGTTAAGGCACAGATCTAGTCTTTAATCCAACAAGATGCAGAGAAATTGCTGTGCTGTGCCACCAAGACCCACTCTGCCAGGCTTCTGTATCTTACCCAGCCAAATACAAACTTTATGCATAATTATCCATTTTACACTTGCTGCATATTACTCACTGCATGTATGCCTATAAACTTACAGTATACAGACATAAAACGCTTTCATTACTGACTAATTATCTACCACTGATACATAAGCACTAAAATGGCAATTGCAATTCTGTTTATACAGTGAATGAAAATGCATCTTTACTCCACTGGATCCTCACTGCCCCTTTATTCTTCTTGCTTTTTTTCAGTGCCTTCATATTTACTGACACTTAATGAGTTTTTGCATGAACAGTTTAAATCACAATCTGACCATTAAGCATGCCACAAAATATGCATTTTTGCAAAATGCTAATGAAGACTGCAATTCCAAAACTATGCTGTAGAGTTCTGGTTCTGTAGTCTGTGTAATTATTTTGAAAGAAAATACCTGTTTGATGCTTACTTGGCTCAATTTTCGTCTTAAACTTCAGTTTGCTGTAGAAGTTTATGATTGATTCTTTGCTGGAACCAAATCTTTTGTCTCCCTGAGGAATTGAAGATACACAAGTTTATTTGTAAGTTTATGAGTGGTACAAATAGCAGTATGAAATAAACCAACTGGGGGGGGGAGGGTGTCAGAGTTGGCTTACAAACAACATAATAGCAAAATACAATATTGTTAGACTAGTATTTATAATTAAAACAGTATTTGGTGGCCCTGCCAGACAGGGGGGTTGGAGCTTCATGATCCGTGAGGTCCCTTCCAACCTGGGTCATTCTGTGATTGTACTCACATTATGTCTTTTAGAGACACAAATATCATGCAAAATGATGGTATTATAAAAATGCTTCATATAGCTCTAAGAAATACTTATGAACTGTCCACAAAGACAATACGAAAATTTGACTTAAAATGTTTAAAAACAGTCAGTTCCCTGTTTTCCCTCTAGAGGATCTTTAAAGTGCATTCCTCATTTGGTCTAATTAGATTGCCTCTTATACTCCATACATTTTTGTGATTACTAAAGTTCTTTTATTGTTATTATTATTATTCTTTATAAGAGTACTCTCTATATTATAGAACTGTTTTTTTCTCCAAGTTAAGTGACATTTCTCTTAACTTTTAACATCTTTGCTGTTTTCCCTTGAGTCCTACCTTGCCTGTGTATAGACTATTTTCAACTTAGGTTTCACATTTATAGTCTGTTATTCTGCAAGTTCTAGAACAGTTCATTCCTTTTGCTTTTCTTAGAAACCCATCCTCAGTTTCTCAGGGTAAAGTCACAGTCAGATAATCCTTAGTTACTTCACACCTTAGCCTTCAAGGTGGATGCACTTTCAAGCTGGTATTTACAATTCTCAAGGCTTTACTGAATTGAAAACTGCAGAGAACTATGTAGCTGAGACTTACCCAACTTTCTTGGGAGATTCTTCATGTCTGAAATAATCTGATAATAAATAATATTGTTTGGACTTCTAGCATCCTAGATCAGAGAAGAAAATATAAAATAGTTTTGAGGGAAAACAAATAAACAAACAAACATACAAACACACAAAAACGAACAACAAAAGACAGAACACAACATCCAAAAATCACCGGTATAATCCATTCCCAAAACTAATTTCAGTAAGTTTTTGAGTTCCTATTTAGTTTATTTTGAGGTTGAAAACCAGGTGTTAACTTGATACGGTTAGGTTCAGGCACAAATATTCTGCAAGTTCATCATTTTCCTGTGCAGTTGTGAAAAATCCTTAAAAGCTTCTCTCTGCTAACAGGAAAAAGCTAAGGTCAGCTGAGGTCACCTAATATCCCCTGGATTTCGATCTCCCTAGTTAACAGGGCCATTCTTAGTAAAGATCTGTCAGTTAAGCATTCACTTTCCCATATGCTCTAATAGACTAAGCCTGTTGAGTATATCTCAAAATTCCATTTCTCACATGCTTTTCTCACCTTTGGAATTTTTGTGACTCTTGCACTAGAGTGTATCTTTTCTGTAGGAATAAAAGTAGAGGTAAACATTATTAGATTTTCCTTCTGTAGTCAAATATTTATTAGAAGGGGCAGTTTGAATAACAGAATGCTTGAAAACTTAGCAACATACATGAATATGAAGCAAAAAATCTGCACCCAAATTTCTAAAGGAAAATAGGATTATATTGTCTCAAATTTTATGAGATGCACTATAAAGCTACAGAAAAGGACATTAAAACAAAACAAATTCATAAGCTCTTACTAACATCTGTCACCAACTAGCATCCCAGTAACTATACCTTTTTAGGTTATTGCATCTTTATAATGCCATCTGTTCTGGAATAAACAAGTGTTCGTAGTTTGGTACAAAAGGGTGTGTTTTTTTGTAAGTTAGAAAAATAATTTTATGTACTAGTTGTTATAATAAAGAACGTATAGTTAAAGTGTTGTATTAGTTATAAGCGAAATAATCCTATGCTATAATGGGTTTTGCTCATTGTTCAGGACTTTCTCTAACAGGCTGAGACAGATCAGATGACATTTCACTGACACTTCCACAAAGTTCTCTCGGACATTCACAAGTGCAAACATGCTTACATTTCAGTAGATACAGTTTGCAAATGCATTTTTATCCATAGACAAAGTTGCTTAAAATACAATATTCAAAACATGAACTTCAGTTGGCAGCCAATTCTACCTATTATCTGCTCTTGCTTTTATTTCTTATGAAATGACTGATGACGAATTAGTTAATATAATTGGAAACTTATTTGTCAGCAAGACATTTCTTACTCTTCACTGCCTGCAACTATAATCTCAGCCATGACACACTCAAAAGTAAAATCTGTTTTGCAAAGTTGGGATAAAGAATGACTTCTATTAATATAGAACTGTACCATAATTTAGGAACTCTGCTAGGATTTAAAGATTTTCTTCTGTTTCAGTCAACATAAGCATGTTATATTGTGAGGGCTGCTTTGACTGTTGGTCTCAGAAGAAAATGATTAGGGTTTATACACTTGTGTGCTAAAAAGATAAGAAAATAAAGTAGAATTGTTAGCATTTGGAATTAGTTTGCAATTAGAATTGTCATAAAGCTTTTACTTATAAGAATGAAAGCTCTGGTTCACGAAAACATTTTTCTGTCTGCACAAACAGTACTTCAAGCACTTGGTTGCAGCACTGTAGAGGTTAAAACCAAAAAAACAAACGAAAAGAAACTCAACAAGCAAAGCATTCAACAAAAATATGGTTGAAACAAACAGTGTTACCAGTGTAGTTATTTGCCACTTTTGCTTGCCCTGAACAATTAGGCTTTCTTATTTAAATTTCTTACCTGTAAAGAATATTTGGGCGACACTATATTCAAAACAGTAAAATCTGGCAGAACTCTATAAACTCTGTACTGCTTCTTTGCACTTTACAGTAGCAATCTCTGTACTATCATAATCTTCATCAGTTTCCATGAAGTCGTCTCTAGTACTGACCTTTCACAGAACAGTGAATATCCAAAACATATGTGATTCTGTCTTTGTCAGAACCTTTTACAAATTGCATTATAAATAAAAAATGATATTTCATTAGGAAAAGATTTATCATAATTTTTTTGACATACATCACTTTTGCCAGAAATCAAAGCCAAAAAACAACTTAGAAACAATAAATAACTTGGATTGCCAAATTATTTCCTTTGTGTTGGAGGCTCATATTAAATTCATGAAAGCCAGCGATAAAGTTTTAAAGCCTCACATACTTGTACAGTCAATATTAACCATGATTTCACTGTTTGGAGACTTTGCATTTCTGTATTTTTCACAAGGAACTGAAAGAGATTTTCATTTAAAGAAATTATTAAATGGAATACATATGCACACATTAAAGTATGAACATTTATTTATGAATCTAGTAAAAAGGTTAAGCTTTAAGGAATACATTTCCAATCTCAATGTTGTTTATTTTTTAAATATAAAAATCTTATAAACTAAAATGAAGGACAATCATATGACAAAAATTACAGAGCTACGTAGGTAAATCAATATAAAATGCTTTGGAAATTGTTTGATTTATAGTTATTAGACATTCCTAAACACTTGACATTAATATAAATATTTTTAACCAGCAAACACCACACAGTAACTGCAAGAAATCAAAATGACTTGAGTTTTTCATCAGTGAGATTCAATACAGAATCATCTTTACTATGGGTTAATAGTTACAACAAGTGCAGCTTCTGAGCATCTGCAGGAGAAAATAACTTATTGATGTTATGCTGAGAAAAAACATGAGTCTTGCAATTAATGTAGAAACCAAACACAATAAAAACGGTATGTTTGATTTCAGATGAAATATTCATTTAAAATCTTTTCAATTGTAGTATAGTTTTTTCCAATATTTCTTTCATTGCTATAACTTTGTAGAAACAACTTTCAGGCTGTAAGTTTCCAAAATATAACAAATGATAGGGGAAGAGAGAAAATTTATAATGTATAATTGATGGAAAAACAGGTGCAACAGAAAACTTTATAATTCAGACAGATTGTAAAAGAGAAATATATGCATATAACTGGAAGAAGCACAAGAGAACAGAACTAGTGCAAACTGTACTGTATTTGACTTGAAATACTAGTTTCTAATTAGAAATGTTTGGGGGGGCAGAGAATTAGGGACTGGGTGAACTCCTCTGAAAACAAATATTGGAAAACTTACTTTGTTTACTATTTCTCTCACTCTTTTTTTTTTTTTTTTTTTTTTTCTCTTGTTGACAGTATTACCAAAGCTAGATATACCCTATATTATGAACAATTATACCCCTAAATGCACTGTTAGATAAAGTCAATTAATCTTTAGACTTCAGTTAAAGTGCTTGAATGAAAAAGATGTTATCTCATTTATCCCAGCCAAAATCTAAGCTCTGGAAATTACTTTGTACTTGATATACAGCTGCTGCAAATTGCTAACTCTTGAAATCAGACCAATTGTCCTTCAGGTCTTTGCCTTCTGGAACTCCCTCATTCCTCCTTTACCTCTTCTAAACCCTTTAACACACCATCTAATTTCTTGTGCCTAATTTTTGTTGAACACATTCTCAGTAGACTTAGCTAGGAAACTCTGGACATTCATAAGGGAGTGACCATCAGAAAATCAGGTTTGTCATCTGAAAGGGTCATTAAGCTTGGAGACAGAATTTCAGCTACTGTGAAGAAAATTTTAAGGAAAATCCATATTTATCATGAAATCCTTGAAGTTCTTCTTTCCTACTGAAGGAGTTTTGATGAAGCCTATTTAAGATTATAACAGCAGTTGGGAACTGATAAAGCATTCCTTAAACATTCCTTGTTCAATCTACAAATATATGGACTGGATTATACTGCTTATGACTAGCTGTGGTTCCCTCAAATGTCACAGAAGTCCTGCCACAGTAAGATTCTACTTAAAAAGAAATAAGAAAAAAGTTTTGTACTCATGAAAAGAAGCAAAATGTTCTTTAAACTGCATTTCTAATTAACTTCATCCTATGAGGGGATAGAAATTGCTAACCATCTTTCAACTTCATTGGTTTAGGAAGAAGATACTGAGAAAGTAAAAGTAGCTGTTCAGTACCTAGTAGTTTCTTTCAAAGTTATCAGGCCTAAAATATTGTGTGCAAAGCAGGCAGGGATACTGGAAAACTATCTTAAGAAAACTGACAGTACTACAGTTCAGTTTCCTTCTGCTTGAAATCTATGGTAACTAACCAGTCATGCCACTATGTTCATACTCTCTTCACTCACTTTCCTAACCTCAACCAGCCAAATGAGCATGTTACCCACAAGTTCTGTTACTTCTATCTGCCTTGTTTTTCTACCTGCTTAAACTTTTCAACACTGCAGAAAGAGATTGCCCTACATCCATAAGATACATTTATTTAAACACGCAGCAGGCTTTTTCTTTCTCTCTTAACATTTCAAACCAAATTAACTTGAAAGCTTTATACAGACTATACTAAATTTTCTTTCTCTTTATTTCATGGACTTAATTTTTTTGGAAAATATTCAAGGGGATTTTTTTACATTTTATATGCACAGCAATTTTAGTTCAGGACTTAGTATATAAGGTTAACAAGTAAGTAGCACTGGATGACAAAAGTAGAACTGAAATATTCCTTAGCTGCTTTAGGCATAAGTATAGGATGAACTAAAAGTTCTCTGAATTAAGTAGTGGCATGAACTCATTTTCTAGGTTATTCAGATTGCTGTAGAAATACTCCTCATATAACCTTAGTGGTAAATTTATTTTTTAAAAAAATCTAGTATATCCACTCATAACTGACTGCAAAAATGAGTTACTCATAATAAATCTTGATATAAAAAACCTCACTAATTTCATATACTGTACTGTATGAAGATATACTCTAAAACTAAATTCAAAGTTTTGTGAGAATTATTAGATATTATTCATACTTTTGAATTCCAAAAATCAGCAAGTATGCAAACAAGTTACCATTGAATAAGTTGAGTTATGAACTTGAAGGCTTTATCAATATTATTCAAGTGAAAGCATCTTACAACTCTGTAAGAGGCCATGCTTTTTCATTATTGCCTCAAAGTTTGCTGAAGATGGACAAATCCAGGCAAGCCCTGGTCAGGGATTGAGAAATCCTTTGTCTGAGGGATACAGATGGACAAGACCAGGGGCAAGGAGAGAGAGAGATAAGCTGCAGATGAATGGCCATGAAGTGGTCCTTTGTGTGGGCTTATATCAAGAAAGATGGCCATTTCAGGGGTGCTCACATGACTCTGACCCAAGCCCCCAGGAATGTCAAGATGGCAGGAAAGAAGTAGGATAAAAAGAGCATGGAAAAAGCACGAAGTTTGGTTTTCTGACATCAGATGCCTCATGACCTAACACCTGCATGCCTGCATGCAGAAGAACTTCAAGATAGGTATCTTCAGATTCCTCTACTGTCACCCTACTGCTGCCAATGAACTCTCATGGGTTTGCTGCTTGAGACCCTGCTCCATGAGACCTCGCTGCTCCTTCCACTGCCTGTTCTGTGCTGCATTGGTCTGCTGCTTGTGGCCTGCCACTCTACTGCTGCTCTCCCCTGTGCCTTTTTTTTTGCCTCGGATCAATGAAACGACGTGTGACGGGACGCTGCTGCATCCAGGTGGTGACTATCCCTGCTTTACACAATTCTTGCCCTTTCCCTACCTTTCCTATCACCCACTTTACCGTCCCCATCACCCTAATTTTTGGTAGTTGCTGCTCTCCCTTCCCCATCTTCTCAGCTGACTATTATTTCTAATAAACTGGTCAGAACAACATTTGAACGTTTGCTTCTTAATCTCACACCAGGCATAATATATCAAAAGAACCCCGCCTCCCTCCTTTAAATTGGAGCAAGACAAACTCTCCCTGCCACTGGAAGTTATCCAGCCTGAGTTTCAAAGAGTTCTTAAGTACACAATAAATTTATTAGCACAGACATTAGTTAAAAAAATAATAATAATAATAATGGTTTTTAAGTAGTTCTCTGCACTCTAAAGAACAAATGCTTGAAAAGAATTAAAATCTGGACACCTCTAAGCAACAAAACACTGAGTAGGGCATTTGGTCTTCAAACCTAATGTTTTACACCATGTGTTATACATGCACTGCTAAAGTGTATTTCTTACTGTTATAGCAGAATCTGAACCAGAACACTGAGATCTTCTCTCCTAGTCTCTCTCAAAATAATAAGACTCTATAGGTAGTTAATTAAAAAATATATATATTTTACACACTAAAGAACAGTGCTGTGTGTTGTGATATTGGATATCTAAATTTAAGTATTTCTGAAGTAAAGCTAGGAAGGAAAAGATTAGAGAACTGTTAACACTGATAATTCATTCACATACCAATATTTTTCTATCAATGTAAAATTGTTTTTCATCCACAGTTCACAGAAACACTAAGGGATTAGAAATATTATATTATACAAATTATAAACATTGGTCAATTGAGCTATTATTGTAAATATTGATATATTCTTGTACAATATGATTATTAGGTTTACATGACTGCATAAGTACCTTGTAATAAAGTTTAGAATACTGAAAAGACATTCTTCACCTTTTGAAATAATAGATAAAATCCTTCTAGAATTATATATGTATACAAAACCTGAGTCTCAAAGTAGTTTGGCAGGCTAGCATTGTATCCATTATGTTGTGTTTTCCTTTGTTTTCTATGCAACTCTTTCAGGTGATTTTTTTTCTTCTTTCCTTAGAAATTATTCCTGCCTTAGATTCATAATAACTACAGTATGGGTTCTGCAACAGATCATTTGTCCACAAAGCACCATAGCCTCTCTCTAATTGAAAATCATTGTATTTTTCCTCACATTTAATGAGCTCACTAAACAATATCTACCCAAACAGAATTACATGCATGCTTACAAGTCACTGGTCTTATAATTGTGTTTTTCTTGAAGATGGTTCCAAACTACATTTTTCTCTTTTAAACAAAAGCTCACAATTTCATCTTTCACATTTACTTTTTCATTGCAGATCTGAGCTTCCCCACCCCCTCCTGGAATATAGTTCAATTAGATTTATACTTTTGCAATATTATGATATATTATCATACTAACTGTAGTTCATATTTAATAAAAAGAGGGAATACAAGAGATAAATTATCACTGTGGAGATGAGACATCTTCCTGCAACCCTGAGCAAGACTCAGATATTGTAAATATTAAAGACTGTAATCTACACTTTTAAGATGAAGAAAAAAACTGAATCTAAAATATAACTCAGATAAGTATTCATATAAAACCTTATTTCTTACTAAGTAAACAGCCAGGATTCCTAAATTCAACATTTCCTATTCCAGAAAAGGGAGTGAGAACTGCAAGGTCTTTAATTTTCTTGGTTTTTGTTTGTTTCTAATTCTATTGATTTAGTTCTATACCTACACATACATATAAACACACATATATACACACATATATTTAGATTCTCTATGCCAAGAATAAAATATTACAACTCAGAACTGGGAGGGAAAAAAAAAAAAAAAAAAAAAAAAAAAAAGAGGAAGAAGAGTTTCAAATAAGTGGAAGAGTAATTTCTATGACATTTCAAATTACGGCTGTATAGAGCATGTTAAATATAAAGCTTTTAAGCATTAGACTGTTTTTGTTCCTGGCAAGCTTAAAAGTCATAGTAGCAGACCTCTGCTCCAGAAAAATCACACGATTAGAAGTCCTCTACTTTCTGCTATTGTGTCTGAAAAACTGCTTTTCTAACTTTGAATTACCATGGCAACTCTTGCTAGATACTTTATTAACAAAGTTAGAGCTAGGGGAACAGATTACCCTTTTTCATATGATCATGTCTCATGTAAAGTTGAATAATAAATACCATACAATTTCTAACAAATTTATTTAAAAGATCTCAACCCATAAATCTGCCTGAAAAAAAAACAAACAACCAAAAACATATAAATAAATGAACTTTTCATTAATATTAAGAGCAAAAAAAAGTTACTACATTATTTTTGTGGTGTTACCATATATATGTTTCATGTAACAGACTTAAATAAATGAAAAATATATATAAGCCCCTCCCACTCCTTAAAAAAAAATAAATAAACCTTGCAAAAACAGGAAAATCAACATTAGCAAAAAGGACATTAGCTAGACTACAAACACACATTTCTCCTGATCTTTTGAGGTTTTTGAATTTGCTCCTCCTAATCACTAAGAACCTTGCATATCATAGGGTTTTTTGTTTGTTTTACAATAACTTCAAAGGACTGAGTGGCATAATTAAAGACACAATAAGAATGTATAAGAACTACACGATCACAGAAGTTGGAAGGCAGACCAGACTGAAAACAGTATTCTAAGCAAGGCTTCTCCAGGGTAGGGTAGAGGGGGAGGATAATCACCTTTGACCTGCAGCCTTTTTAACACACCCCAGTATAACGCTGGCCTTGTTGGCCACAAGGGCACACTGCTGGCTCATGACCAACCTGTTATTCACCAGGGAAATCAGGTCCTTTTGTGCATAGCTCCTCTTCAGCAGGTCATCCCGTAACGTGTACTGAGGCATGCAGTTATTCATCCCCAGGTGTGAGGTCCTACACATGATCTCATTATGAAATACTGTATCTGTATATCACTTCATAGGAAAGAATATCCAATAACATCCCAAGAAAACCATATAATCACAAGATGACCTTCTTTTTTGCTTGCTGTTTGTTTGTTTGTTTATATTTAAGCTATAAGTAACTTTTAAAAAAATCATATAAAGGGAGAAAGAGGGAAAAACATAGATAATTGAAAGATTAAAAGGTAGTGTTAAAATAGAAGACCAGAGTTTGAGGAAGAATAATAGAAACTGAAAGTAATGTGATGAATCTCTCTTGAAACAATAAATATCATTTCAGAATTAAGTACTCAACGATATAAGGCATCCCTCTTCCAATAGACACCACTAATAAATTTAAGTATTCTGAGCTGGCAAGAAATAGACTGGGAAGTGGAAGAGATTTTTTTAATTTTTTTTTATTTTTTTATTTTTTTGCTTTCAAAGAGAGCAAATGTTTTCAGGATAGAATATTTGATTTCTTTAAAAGGACACTGCACAACAGTCAGGGCTTAAGGAATACTGCATGAATGTTTCTTCATTCCTCTCCATGATGCATTTTACAGAATAACTTCCAGTTAAGCCATTACACAATCAGATGTTAGAAAAGATTATATCACATTGAACCACTTCAACCAAAGTCTCATCCCTTCTCAGTCTGCATCTTCTCCTCACTATGGAAAACATTAACTGCAGTAAGCATCTAAGTTTCCTTCTGTCTCGCCCCAATTTGTAGGAGGGAGGCAAGGTTCTTTGATATGTGTATACCTGGCGTGAGATTAAGAAGTAACGGTTCAAATGTTGGTCCAACCAGTTTATTAAAGTCCTAGCCATTTTAGGGAGATGGGGAAGGGAAGGTGGCCTATAGAAAAAGTAGGAAATATAAGCAAGGAATCTCTAGAGAGCAAAAGAGATAGTCACCACTGTGGGTCCAGCAAATTACACCGTAGGTCCGTTGATCTCAGGAACTCATCTGATCACCACAGGGGATGGGAGAAAGCCAGGAAGCTCTGCAGCAAGCCGGCCTTGGGGGTCCCTTCCGAAGAGGTTTTCCTCTCAGGGAATTCTCCGTCAAAGGTGTCTTTGGGAGTTTGTCTCCAGAGTCCCCAGTTTAGCGAGGGCCTTTTATCCCCCATTTCTGTGAGTTTTTTTTTGTTTGTTTGTTTGTTTTTTCTTTTTCTTTTTTTCTTCTTTGAAGTTTGAGAATTGAGAATGAGCTCAGCATTTTTGGGAACGTATCTTGAACAAACACTGAACATCTACACAAGCAGGCAAACACTCTTTGTAAAATGGTTTAAAACCAGCTTTTCTGACACTCCTGACCCACAGATAAGCCAGCAGGGGTTGGTGGTCTCTGTTGCCAGACACAAGCATTATCGCCTTCTGCAGTGGTCAGCTCCTTCAAGCAGAACTCCTGAAAAAGACTGCTTGTCCTGTTTTTGCTTATCTTTGCAATCGTAAGCAGAGATGGCACAGTAACAACCACCATTCACCCTCCTAAATAGTTAGCAGTCACCAGTCAGAGTCTTATCATCGGAGAGGCCTCAGGAAGCAAGCTTTGAGACAACAAAAGAAAACAGATCTGCCCTTCACACCTTCTTGAGCAGGTGTTGATGTTCTCCTTGAGTCCCTATGATATTCCCTATACAGTTCCTACAGTTTCAAAGCATCATTTTTCAACACACTTCTCTTCCATTTGTAACCTTTAAGCACATTGTGTTTTCTCTATATAGTACATACAAGTAATGTTAATATACTCCTCTTCTGAAGACTTCCATTAAGGGAACATATAGATGAAGAAATTAGAATAGTAATCTGGTCAGTAAAAACTAATGACATTCTATTATTTTACTGAGTCTATTTCACTTGTGGTCAAATGTACTGCTTTAAAACTATGGAACACAGTTTTAATCCAAATTAAAATACTTCAAGAGACAAGTGTTAACACAGAGAGTACTGACCTGACTCAGAAGGGGTCCCTAAGGTTAACTTTCATGCAAATTAAAAAGTGAATAGGGTCCTTATGTAACTCTTTATCTCAATATTTACTTTGTTTATGGATCTGAATTTTTGATTCCCTTAGATTATGCTGTTAAACACATTTTTTAAACCAAAATAAACTCTAAAAATAGCTTCTTTACAAATCACACTACTACTTTAATCAATCAGGGAAAAAAAGAGTTTTTCCTCAGTATTTTAAGAAAAATCTGTTTTATTAATAGCTGTTTAGCTTTATTAGACTACACAAGGTACTTTCAGTCAAAAAAATAGGACCAAATAACAGGAAGCGTCCCATAGGGGGTAGAATAACAACAATGCAATAATTTTATGTGAATGTATTCTTGCACTTCTCTATAAAATACCATAGGGAAAATAAAAAAAGGTATTCTGAATATGAATCAAGTCAATATTTTCTTGATATATAAATATGGTAACTAAAACACTAATGAGTGTATTAATTGACATTCCAACTTGAACAGAAAGTTTTGGCAGATTTTTTTTTTTTTTTTTTTTTTTTTAAGTATGTAATTTTGTATTCAGTTCACATAATCTCACAAACAGATAAGTTTGAGTGCAATTATAAGTTTAAGCTGGTTGAAGGCAGAATTTCAGGTAAAATTTTTTCTAAAACATGATCCAAAACACCTACAAGATGTAGCCTGACACCTAACAGACTATAGATCTTACTGATGAAACAAAATACAAACAGGTGCAAATGCATGAACTGTCATATTTATTCAACAGTTCCCTAAAATAATTTTAGCGATAGATTATACAGATATTCCTCATGCAGTACTAAAAGCAAACCAAATCTTATAATATATGTTTATATTTTATGAGGAAAAAAAACAACAACACCACTGTTTTCAGCAGGAACTCTCTCCTAATAAGTATATGAACAAACATTTGAAACTAGTAACAAAATATTTGTCAGAAACAGTAGGATAAGAAAAATATTATTTATCTGGGTATTAAAATCTTGGGGTTGGAATATTTTTCAAATCATAAGAAGAATATGACATTAGAAATCTTTTTGCTATCTTTTTTTCCATGCAAATAGCTGACCATTGAAATGTATTGCATACTTGCAGTTTATTCATTGGTATAAGAGAATCAAATGGCTTTTCTCCAAGCCTTCACTAATGGTGTTATTCTTGATGAATTTCTCTTTCCTCAGGATATTCAGAGGATATAAAGTACTCTGAAGCTTGATTTATGCCTGACAGAAAGCTAAAGTCTAGAATATTTCTTTGGTTGACAAGAAAGATAATATTTTACTTAAAAAATGTCTTCATTTGTCTGCACAAAGAATGTTAAAGACACTGGGTCTCAGAGATCCTACTTACACTTAGTATTGGAATGAGTGGAAGAAGATGTCAATCTAGTAAAATTCTTGCTTGTAGTCTGTTGATGACAGACAAACCTCTATATATTAGCCATCTAATTTTAACTGTGTTAGTGAACAACTCTTATTGCTACTATTAACTGAAAGACTCATTTGCAGAAAATTATTCACTCTCCTAGATTTAACACTTGCTCTTAATCTGGAAATTCTAACAGATTTCTCTCTTTAGACCTACTATAATAGAACAAGCTTCTCCTTTCTTTAAATACCTGAGTTAAACTAGCCAAACTGATATAGTTTCCCTGAAAATATTTTTCAGCTATTACACTGGAAGAAGCTGAAGTCTTTAGCATATTTGTAAGCATATTTGTAAGTTTTATTTTGGCAATATGAACAGAGGAAAACATCTGTCACAGACTCTTAAAAATAACAGCAACCAAGCAAACCAGCTGAAAAATATCACAGTTATCCTGTGAAATTATTCAGCATTCTTTGTGACAGTGCTTTAACTTATGGCTTCTGCTTTAAGTAATCAACCCTTAGCAGTTTGGCATGCTATTTAAGAAAAGGTGTGTCAACTACAGTCCTAAGACAGTTAAGTTTCTCTAGTGAGTGTTTCTGACATCCTTACATACCCTAAAATATGACGTGAGGGACAGTTTTAAAGTTTGCATCCTGCAAAAATATCAGAGCAGTGATCCATGATCCACAAGAGCTCCACCAAAGACACAGCATAAATAAACTCCAGTGGGATATGAGATTTTAATTTAGAGAGACAGATGGAATAGGACCATGTAGGAAAGACATAACTAATGACATAAGTGCACCATGCTCAGATTCTGGTGACTGGTGCCAGCACAAAAGCACATGCACATATATTATACAACAGTCTATAGACACAACTTATAGCTGAAACTGGAAACAGAAACACTGAAGCTGGAAATGACACCCCTGAAATGTGGACAATGTTACACCAGCTTAAAAAAGCTGTAAGAGCAAAATCAAATTAATTTCAATCCTTATGGCCCAGGTGGATGCTAAAATGTTTCCCAGAACTCAAAAAGGATTCTAGTAACAATTTCTGTTTTAAGACATAAAACTCACATTTAGAAGAGATGCTGCAAAGAAGCATGGCAAGCTGCAAATAATTGATTGCTTAAATGTATAGAGCTGATAAATGACAAAGCTTTCAGTTATTTCATATATATTGAATGAAATTAAAACTCTAAAATTGTATTATGAGGCCTGTTCATTAAGTATGCACTAGTATTTTCATTAAAATCACTTAACTGAGGTGGAAAAGTGGAATTTACTTGTGGAAAAGTCTGCAATACTAATGGAATTTACAGACATGATGATGAAATTATGTAACTTTTTTGTTGAAGATGTAATTTTTGTTGAAGATAGAGAAAATATCCTTGCTGTAGCTTAGAAGCTTCTAAGAATTCTTTAAATTCCTATCCTGAAGAGTATGGAGAAGGATTCTTGCGCAGTTATAATACTTACAACACCATCCTATGGTTCGTGAACTGTTTCCTGAACTTGTGAAAACCAATGCTTTCTTTCTTTGCCCCCTTTTTAAAGCTTGTACAATACTTTGAACAACACCGTATACATGATAAATGTCCCAGAGGGATAGATAATTACTTTTTTGCTCCCCAAAAGTATTGGACTTGGATTCAGTGATCCTTATGAGCCCTTTCCAACTCAAGATATTTTATGATTCTTTGAATTTCCAATTGTCCCCATTCAGCTGGAAAGCATTCTACATTCACAGTGATCACTCCTGCCCCCTGCCCAAAATCATCTACTACATTATGAACCTTCAAGTAGAATAAGAAAAAAATAAAGCTTTTCCAGTGGAACTTTTCTCAGACAGCAAAAGAATATCTCAATACAATTACTGTACAATACAGTACAGTACAATTACAATAGAGGTAAAGTCTCTTTCCTGGAAGAAAAAACAGCCAGTAAATTGACAAATATGCTCTCTATTCTTGTGATTATTATTACTTAAATTTTATCTAAGTTTTTGTTATGCAGGGTTTCTATGTTTGAAGTCTCTGGTTAATTTTACACTAAAGGAATAAATCAAGCACTGAACTAACAGCAGAGATACGCATCCCCTCAAAATAGTCCTGCATTGTAGGAATCTTAAAGGGCAATGTCATGATGGAGGAAAATTGCATAGAAAATATATTTAATATAGTCTTAAAAATAGTACTTAAAGGAAAACTTAAGAAAAAATATGAGACAATTATAAATGACTCATTGATAACTTGTAAATGAATTACTTTAAAAAAATATAAAATGCATTGCAATTCATTAGCTAATAAGAATAAAAGCACACTTTCTAATTCATTTCCTTACACTAAATAAAATATAGCTGAGTGACTTAAATGAACACTATCAAAGGTTAACTAAATTGTAATGCCATAGAACTATAGTGTTCAGAACATTTAAAGGTCAGTTACTTTTTTCAGAAATTCTAGGGGTTTTTTTATTATTTACAAAAGTTGTATGTCATTCAACGTTTAAGTTACAAAAGGTCCATTTCATATGTAACACTTTTAGAAAAGCAGAGGCAGGTCAAACAATGGGAACAGCATATAGGATTCCCTCTTCCCCATCAAGTCAGTATTAGGACAAACATGCACAGACAGCATCACAGCAAAAACAAAAATTTTTTGGCACACCTCTACTGAAATGAAAACTTAAGTCAGAGTTAACGCATGCACTTAAGACTGTCATAGCCCCAGTAAATAATAATCACCTCAGGTAATATTTTGACATCAGGATAAAAATATATTTTGAGTACTTATACCCTCTTCTACCTACAAAAGAAACTCACTAAAACCAACTTTAAGATTACAGGAACTAGAATTATTCATTTTTAACTAATAACGTGAAAATATTTAATTAGAAAATGTTGCTAAGCTCCAAAATGCAGACAGCTGTTGATAATCATTCTCAGAATACAAGGCAGACCCCCTACAGAATCAATTGGAAGGCACTGAACTGACATCAGGACAAACACAGTTAAATGCAATTGTGAATGCTAAGATTACAAAAATTCTAATTGATTTCCAATTGATCAGTTTAGATTTTCCCCTTCAATTTGTGCTAAAATAGAATTTTGGTGCATCTTAACACCATTTTTGCAGAAGCTGCTTCTGCTTTCTTTTCTTCTGCAGGCTTAAACCTTCTCTTAAGAAACAGTATGAATTCTTTAATTCAGGATTTTTCTCAATGTACTTAAGTACATAATTTTGAGTCTTCCTTGTTGATAGGTTTATTCTAATGAGTTTATGTTACAATTTTATGACACAGTGTAGTTGCAAAAGGCAAATAGTGTATCTGATTCTTCTTGTTTACATAAAATAGTATAGATTTTATTTTTTTTTACAATAATAAGATGAATATTATTCACAACAAATAACTACTATAATGATCTGTATAAATTCACCTAGTGATAAAATTCAATCACAATTCAACAAGGAAAAAAGTTTTTACCAAGACAGACATTTGAAACTCTGATCACTGTGAGATCAAGTTACTTGACTTTAATGCAGCAGGTAATGCCCTTTTCACTCCCTCAAAATAACGAGGGCTAAAAAGGGAAAAAAATAAATTAAATCAAGAATCTTATCAAAATCTGTTATCAGCCTGGGAAGATTCTTCTGTACAAAAGGGTAGCCTACAAACATCAGTTAAGTTTTAAGAGAAGGGTTTCATGTTTCATATCCTGTCAGTAAATTTAGAGTGGTGAAAAAGCAACTTGCTATTTCTTCACTCATATTTTTATGATTTTATTTTTTTTTATTTCACATTAGCCAGAGAAGTAATGCTCAAAGCTGTTAGCTAGTCAATCAGTCAACTTCCAGCTTTATTCTTCCACTGTCTATATGCGACACAACATTAGGCTTGTGTTGCTTTCTTATAATCAAAATAAAATAACAGTGATTTGGGGGGCAGTGAGGGGAGGTAAATTTCCACAACTACTGTAATCTATCTGTCCTTTGCCTACCCACTCAGTAGGTTCTGTCTTCTAATACACCCCTGAGTAATTCCATTCCCACTATAATTTTACTGATCTCAAGTATTTGTAAGATGCAACCCTCTGTGAGTCAGTCCTGTCTGTTTCATAAATCCTTATGCACTGAGAAGACATCCCTCAGCATCTTTGCATTTTAATATGAAGCCTTGAGAAGAATGGAAATATGTTCTTCTCAGCACTGTCACAGTTGCATATATTTAATTTTAAGCAAGTAGACTTTCTCTTCTGAACTACTATATAGGCTAATAGCTGCTAGGTCTTCTCATATTGTTTTCTTTTTGTTTTTTCTTCCATAAACAGCTTCTCTATCAGTATTGCAATTCAAAACCTTTTATTACTAGTTACAGTATGAAAATCTCTCTGAGAACAAACTTATGAACTGAGCCAAATTCAAAGAGGCATTTCAGTAATACATTCAAATTTGTTTAATACCTTCAGCCCTATTTCTAATCCTTAAGTTTAATTAAAGTCACTGCTTTCCAGTTACAACCATATACTTATAATTTTTTTTCTTCTGGAATCAAAATAATGAGCCTGAATCTCAGTCAGTGAGTCTTTAGAGAATTTGGCCATATACAAATATTCAGCTTGATAGCTGCTTTTATAAATAAATTTACATTTAGAATACCTCAACTTGACACAATTAGGTATATCTCAGTACAAATATGGGCAAAACCATACCTCTCAGATGAACTTCAGTAGAAGAGGGAGAGGTCAAAACAGTTAGAAAATAGAGAATAAAATCTCATGCTTCTTTTCTAATTAGATTTCTCAACTGACTCTATTGGATTCTATTAAATATATTTAACATTGACCAGTGTGCAAGCTTTTCTCCTCAAAATTCCAACTGGTGCATGCTCATATGCATTAGCCAGAGGTTTTTTGTTTGTTTTCCAAGAATCTGCTACAGTTTCTGTTTATTTTTCAACAGATTCAAACCCAATGTAGAATTCAGGTCTCTAAGTCTAGCCTGAAAAGTAATACAGGATAAAATGAAATAAAAATATAGCTCCATAAGATTACTACAAACTTATTTGCCCATTCCAGCTTATGATTAAAAAAAGAACAAATAAAGGATTAATGTACATAATCAGTTTTTTTCAATAAAAATCTTACAATCATCAGATCTCCTGGACTCATAACTTATTAAGGTGTAATGGATAGAAAGGCATTTTGCAAACACATTTTGCAGGGAAGACTCTTAAATACACTCCCGGAGCACATGTTGCTTCCATGCTTGACATTCAACTTCTTCCATTTTTCTTTCAGTAATGTTGCCAGACTCTAAGGCATTCACTCAGAAGTAGAGCCAAACAGCTTTTAGTTTAGGCCTTTATGTTCTGTGAACAAGGCAATAAGAAACAAAGCTAAGTTGCTACATCATCACTGTGACTCATGCCAACTGTCTTGCACCTCTTCAACTTGTTTTGGAGCTCTAGTTTAAACTAATCCATTCCACTTGGAATACGAACAAATTAGAGATACTTACACTGCAAAGTACTGGCCTGAAGCAAGAAGTGACAATTAAGAGCAATGCCTCCAAGCAGAACTTGACACTTCCAGAAACAGTGTATGCTCTTTGAGCACATTCAGTAGTACTCCACTCTAACTGGTTGACAGGGGAACAGAGAGAAAAGTTTCACACAGCCAATTTTCAGCTGAGAATCCTGACTACATGAAGAGTTTCTTCTTGCTAATGCAGTTTCTCTCTTCTCCAGAGTAGAATAGACCCAGCTCAGCCTCTCCTGAAATGAGTTTGAGTTGGTACCGATTGCTTGCCCACGCTTAAGAAGAAAAAAAAAAAAAAAAAAAAAGAAAAAAAAGATGCAAATGGAATTGAAAGCAGGAGTCATATCCAACATCACACATATATAAAAGGACAACCCTAGTCTACATGCCAGCAGAAGGACTTGGAACTTAAGAACCTAAAAGCGGAACTTTAGAGTAAGTTAGTAGCTGTTCAGAGTCTCCAAAACTCACTATTGCATAGCCAGAACTAAACTAGCCTGAATCTAAAAAAAGGTCAACGATCTTCAAAATGAGATCTGGGAACTGGATTATCCTAGCTGATAAAACAGGCAACAAGCTTTCTTCAGGGCACATTTAACACAAACAGGGCAAGATTTGCCATGAAGCAAAACTGAAGTGTTTTGTTTTTCCTCCTTGCAAAGCAGCCTGTAGAGCTACAGACTATCTGCAACAGGCCAGTTTTAGCATAGTATCTTAAGAGTTAGTTAACAAGGTATACCAGTGTTTAAAGTTCTTAGAAGATCTAATACCCATTTCAGCCCTAACTTGCACCTTTGAACTGTGGGCTTTAAGAAGCAGCTTTATAGACATTTGCCGTCTTAGATCTTCAGACAATCGCAGAAGTACTCTTTGACTTCCTACTGAATTTGCGTCAAAAAAGGAAATATCAATGAGAAAATTATTGGGCCGGAGAGAGAGAGCATAATAGCAGGTATGAATCAGTAGGGTGACTGCAGTACTCACCTGGAGCTGGAAATCTTCAAGTTCCACATCCTTCTCACAGGATTATAACTCCATGTATTTTCATTTAGTGGAAATAAGAAGAGAAGTTTAACTAGATTGAAATGCAAATATCAAAATTGTCTCTAGTTAAATCATTAGGTGATTTTACATTAGCTAGATGTTAGCACATATCACTTTTATTATCTCATTACCTTATGGGCTACTACCTGGAGCAGAGTGGAGCAGGAGGAGGGAATCTCCTTGTATCTCCAAGCAATCATTCACCACCTCCCACAAGTCCAGGTGTAAGGAATTTCTTCAGAAACACTGTGTGGGCAGGAACAGAAAACAAAGGGTAGTCCCCTCCAGCATTGAAATGGTGTCTGTATTATGCTACTGTACAAGTAAAGAGTGCCAGCAAGAGGAACTAGGGAGTTCAGAAGTACTTTAAAGAGCAATTATTAGCACTTATCATTATCACTCCTGTGATAATAGCTTTTTTAAAAAAGAGTACAGGAGGTTTAAATGTAGTCTACCATGTTCAGGATTAAATCTGTATTATATAAATAAATACAACCTTTTACAGAGGAGATAGATAAATGCATTCGCATCCTTTCTAAAAGAAATATTAGCTGGTCCACGACACTTCTTTTCTGCAGGTACACTTCATCAGGAGCCTTTTTGAAATAATAGTTTCTCAGTAGCACTTATACCATGATTAAATTTTAGATTAAGTGAAAGTAAATGCTACATTATGTCATATTACATTATTCTTTCAAACATTTTGAGCTTATGGTTTTAGCAGAGTTTGGAGAGTACACTTCCTTACAGAGTGATGTGCCAGAAATCCTCAGCCAAACTTGGAATTATCCATAAGTGAGAAGTCAGTTAATACTCCCTGATTGGAAGATTTTTCTAAAACTCCTATGGTACTATTTTTCCTTTGAATGCTTCTAAGAAGAGCGTTAATGGAAAGCTAAGCTGCTACCAAATCATCTTACATAACCTTTTCCACCTTCCAATTGCAAACAGCCATCTACTGTGGGAATTAAAAATAAACTCATCCATTTCTCTTTTTTCCTATAGCTTCTGTCAAATATTTAAAGTACATTTTCATGCACATTCCTTCCAAGGCCCTTTCACTTATTTTCTCTTTGTAAAAGAGGTGTTTCTCACCCCTCCCCCAAGAACTAAAGACTAATTTTTTAGTTATTAGGCGTTATGAATTACATATTGATTTTTTTGCTCACTCTGTAAAGGTTATTTTCTCACTGCTCCTTTACATCTTTAAAAAGTACTTTTGATCATAACATTTTCTTTGATCAGCTAGATCAAAGTCTTCAGAGGTGTGTTAAATTGTTCACATTGAGTAAAATCCTTACTTTACAGAGAGATATTGTCTCTATTCTGCTCTTCAATAGAATTACTACTAATGAACTCTTGTTGATTTATTACTTATTAGTAGAATGTTCTCCTTAATCATTATTTCCTCTACTACATAAAGTTGTTCTCAGTTCACCCTTACACTTGAAGTGCTATTGAGAATTCTGTGCTGCATTTCTATTGAAATGTTCAGTCTCCCTTGACTGGCTTCACTGTCTCACAATATGTATTCTTAGTATTTATTAGAAATTAATAGTTTTGGCCGAGTTCTGACACAAATAAAAACCATTAATCTGAATAACCTCTCTGCACTCAAGTGATGGCAAGATAAGAGCAGATGTAGCCCAGATATAAATCTGTGATTTTTTGCAATAGAGCCCTGCATAATTGTATCAAAAAGTGATTGTTTGAAAGCTAACTGCTTGTTTAAACCAGGACTAGCAGTACTAAGGTAGATACATTGGTTAAATTAATGAACAGGACTTCCTAGCTGCTCCTCTGTTTAGAGAGGAGCAAATGCTTCACTTATGTTGCCCCACAGTAGTTTAAATGTGTCAAATCTCCAACTCTGTGATGATCACAGAACATTTGAAAAGAATGATCTATGGATGTCCACAGCAAAGTACAGAGTGACTACAACTTACATTAAGCTATCAGAGCTCCTTGGATTTCATATATCTCATTCTTCCAGACTGGCATCCGGAGAGTTCAACAAAGCTGTCAGTAAAACATTTTTTTCCTCAAATGAATACATAAAAGTAAAAATTAAAAAAAGAAAATCCTAAAAATGAATGAAACCTTGAAACTCATTAAGAATGAGTACTTGATTAAAACTACAGAGTTTAATGTCAGTTATCTAACTTTTCACTTATCAGTCCTATTAGAGATAGCACTTTTTCCTGAGATTGTACTGAGCTGTTACCCATAGAAACACAAATATTAGATTTTGTTGCATTGAAGTTTATTTTCCTAAAAACAGAGTGGTTTTGAAATGACTGGCATGTATTATAACAAATATGGAAAGAAACTGAAGAACCATAGAATCATAAAATGGCCTGGGTCCAAAAGGACCTCAAAGATCATTTAGTTTCAATCACCCTGCTGTGGACAAGGTTGAATTCTCCTATGGAAAATTTAGCCAGCTGTCTAATTACCAAAGAAATAATTAGAAAACCTGACTTTTCTTTTTCCATACCTGATCCATAACTTTTTTCAAACAAAACAAATGTATTCATTGTAAGAATACCTACAAGACTTTTAAGCACAAAGAACCACATACCTGTACAGTTAAGAGGTAAACAGAGGTTAAACCAGATGTTTCACACAAATGATTATTGTGATAAAAAGATAAAGGGAAAATGCTCACCAGTGTTGAAGGTTCACAGTAAAATCCAGAAAGGAGCGACATCCAGAGAAAGAAAGCCTACCTTAGTGGTAGTCAGCCCTTAAATGTGATCTGAGAGAGGTGGAGCCAAGCTCCATCCCTTCTGGTAGCACAGCTGAATTACCTTCACCTGTGCTCCTGCAGCTGACCCATTGCTTGCTCCAGGTGGTTAATCAGAGGTTCAGGATGTGATCAAGTTTCCCATACACTACTGTAACTTTCTATAACTTGAGTAAGCAACAGGAAGCATCCACAGCTTTTCCCTTAAATAGTTAAATGTTGAATTCTGCAAAGATGCTTGGGAATGTTAAGATTTTGATGGTCTTTTCCTCGTTGTTTGATTCTCAGCCTTCTAAAAGTCACCTTAAATGATACCCCTAGGCAAGTGAAAATCTTCTCTAATGCTTGGAAATCCTGAGCACTGACTGCTTGATATGAAAGCTAATGATTTATAATCTAGTTTTAAACCCGTTGCAATGGATGAGTTCAAAGAAATGAACACAGTATGTGGGTATCTAATTTAAAAAAAAAAAAAAAAAAAAAAAAAAAAAGCACTTTAGAGAATGTATTTCCAGAAAATGTATGAAGCTTATTTTTCTTTTCTGTGTAGGTGAAGTTTATATATTCACACATTTTAAAACCCTTCAGTAAAAGGTGGCAAACTCAGAAATAGAAACATAATCTTATCTCCTGTCACTGTTTTATGTGGTTTCTTCCTAGAAACTAAACAACAAAACACTTTTTCCTTAAAGTCCCAACATATGCATACCGCAAATCTATAAGTAAAACTGCATTTAAATATATTTATTTTGCTTTTTAGTATTGTCACTTCACCTACGAAATATTACTCTTTTTTTTTGTTTGTTTTGTTTCAGAAGTATGGTGTGAACTGCACACAATGATGTATACACTTCTGTTATCTTTGTGAGAAAAGAAAGACCTTTTCACTAATGGGCTCAATAGATCTTCCACCATTATTTATTTTTTTTTTTATTTTTTTTTTAAAACGTGCCACTGATCAACAGTGTTCAGCAGATTTATAGATTTATGGTCAACAGTTTCATGACACAGATGTATCCTTTTAGCATTGAAATTCAAGATTAGTTTGAGAATACTTCAAAAATAAGCAGAGTCCGAAGAACGTTGTAATTACTGTAGAAATATACTGTCCTTCAGTTTTATTTGATTTAACAGACTGCCCAACCCACAAAAATCATCAATTATTTTATATTGATGGATGCATTATGTATATTACACGTGCACACTGAAAGTTCAGATGGGACTGGAATACTGTGGTGCAACATATTGAGACTAGAAGGACCCAGAGACTTACTTACAATGGTATTAGTAGTCTAAAATACTTTTTTTTTTTCTTTATTTGGTGACATCTTTTTGTATTTCTTGTTTTTTTTTTCGTTTTTTTTTTTTTTTTAAAGCCTTCTTATTATTTAAAAGAAAAGTTCATCTTTAAATGAACTCATTGTATTTTTATTCTTTTTTTCCCAAACATCATTTAAAGGAAAAAAAAAAAAAAAAAAAAAAGGTGCACCTTGCCTTTAGACTGTGTATATAGCAACATTCAAAAATAAAATGAGAGAAACAGATTTCTGTGTTTGGATCAGTTTCTTACTAAGGTTTCCTTATCAGGAGTTATGTACTTGAACTTTTATTTCTTCTCTGAATAAAGTTTAAAATGAGATTTTTTTTCTTTCCCCTCTTAAGTTCCTTACTAAGGTTTTAATTTTTAAAAAGGCAGTTCATTGTCTGCAGGTACAGTGCTGATGAAAATAATCTCCCTTACCTCTTCTCCCCATGTCATTAGAGCTTTTTAATTGTGTGAATGCATCTCTTTAAATAGTATATCCTACAGTCCCTACAAATATACTGGTCAGGAGAGAAAAGAATAATAGAAGGAAAATCTGAATGTAGCTTATCTTAAGCCATTTAAGAAATAGGTATATATATCTGTCTTCTTTTTTTTTTTTTTTTTTTTTTTTTTTTTTTTTTTTTTGGTGCTTTACAATATGGACTTACATAGAAATACTCCTACAGAAAGAGGAAAATAAAAAAGTCCAAATATCTAGAAAAGCTAGAGTTCTTCTTTGTTATTTTGTTTTCAGGTGGAATGGTAAAACATCTCCATCCAAAAAGCATATAAAAAGCTGATATGTTATAACATTTTTACATATACTGGGTATACCCTGCTTACTTAGGTGCCTTAGACACAACTAAAGTCTCTTCATTAAGTAGAAATTCGATTCAGATATCATTTATGTGTTTGATTTGAGAATTTTACAGCCATGGGGTGAATTTTCATGCAGTTTGTGTAAGGAAGTGAAAATGGAACTCAATTCCAAATCACTCTTAAGGTAAAAATGATAAATTTGTCTTTCTTCAGAGTTCCACTGGTCAGGATCAGTTTTAATTTCCAGTGGAGCATTGACAGCAGCCCTAGAGGTAAAGACTTTCTGAAGGTATGCAGTGACTTAGTACAAGCCAGAAACTGCTCCTGCTTCCTGAACAGAACTGCCTTTTGCAATTTTTCTCAAGGTAAAGGAGTGTGTTGCTTTTTACTGTTTCTGTCTTCCCCTGAGAACTTTATGCTGGACTTCCATATAACCTGATTTATGCCCGTAGATAGAAATTACAGAAAGAGTATGAAATATTTCATGGCAAAAGATGCTCCCAAATTAACAATAAATATTTCAATTAAAGATTAGACATGTCATGAAACCACTCATCCAGCATTTTAATAGGATATTACACGGCCTAAATAGAAATGATTATGGTTTATAGTTATTTGCAATGACCTATTTTGTAACTGCTAAGGCAAACTTTAATGCCTAGCTACCTATTCAACTGAAAAATTCTAAAATATCATAATCCCTGTGTACTATTCAGGCAGAACATGCACTGATTTCTCTTGGATCTTAGACCAAAAATCTAGGTCAGGGAGGTACAATGCATAACTGAAATCAATGAAAACTGACTGTCCAGCAGTGGAATTAGACATTTTCAGTTTACAATTACAATAGTAACAAACCATTTCAAATGCCATCACAGAACAGTCTGATGCTTAAAAATTCCAAAACCAGAAAGGCTAATTTGACAAGACTCGTCCGTGTGCCAAATGAAACATCACTCACCAGCCCAGCTGACTGGAGCGTCCTGACTCAGCACAACTGAAAATGTAGACCCCATGACATCTACATTAGGGAAAAAAACAGTTCTGCTGGTATAACATCAGAAAGGAGAGAGGTGCAGGAAAAAGTGGTAGAAGAAGCCAGAATGAGCTATGTTTTAAAACCCTGATTGGAATCAAGTTAAGAAAACCCAGAACACAGTATCCCAAATATCTAATTGATTTCCAGTTCCTGACTATTGGATTTCTGATTGTCTTATATAGAGCTAAGAAAGTTAAACCAATAATTAGTATATATAAAGGAAATTGTTTTATAGAGTAGACATTTTCCAGAAAAATAAAAATAATAATAATGATAAAGTTATCATCAATTAGCAAATTCAGTTATCTTTTTGGAAACAAATGTTCTGTTTGTTTTGACATTTTTTATTTTTACATTACATAATCAGAATATTCAGAAAAAAAATCTCTGAAACACTTTATACATGAATGTTCAATATTAACAAGTCAAAATGGTAGGTAGGTACCTTTTAAGTGTCTCTGTAATTGAAATTCAGCTTTCAAGTTCAGCTTGTATTGCAAAATTATTTATCTTGGGATTGAGAAACTCCGGATGTTAAATTCAGAAATGACCTTCTAAGGTTCCATAAAATCATTCAAAAACTCTATAACATTAAAGCAACATTAGAAAACTCTTCCTAATAATGGAAAAAAAAAACAAAAAAACAATAAAAAACAGATATACAAGAGAGATACTGAGAATCTCTAACCACAAAACTGATACAAATAAAAAAGGTCAACTTTAACATTTTTTTCATTTTTTCTTGACAACTTTGTTTATTTAAACAAAGAAAATCACATAGACTTCTAGATTATTATGAACAAAGCATGAAAAAAATATCTGAAAAGATATTTTCTATTTATACTTTAATAATGCATTCATCGAAATATGTCACTGAATTACATATTATTATCTATTAAAAACACTAATGCAGATATGTAAGAAATAAACTGTATATAATGAAAGGCTAACAACCTTCAGGGTATCCATTCACCATAAAACTAATTTCACACCTAGTCTATTATGTAATGTGCTATGAAAGTATTCTTTGCTTCAAGGTATCTTTCTTTATATAGCTCAGACTATATAAACTCAGTTGTCTCCAATGTTATGCAGATTAACCCTAGAATAATCTCAGAAAAAGTGAAATAATTGTATATAACTTTCATTTCATGAAATAGAAGCTAAGTTGCTTGATGTAAAGAAAATAAACGGTAACAATCATTTTTTCCCTTATAACCAAATATTTACCTCATTTCCACTGAAAATATTTGGACTGTTCATTAATTCAGTGGTTTGTGTGCTTTAATAGATTGTTCTGAGACTGATGGAATCTAATGAATGAATTAGTCTGTCATTAGGAATAAATTATTAAAACAATCTAATATTTCATGTAATCAGAGAAATAGAAGAAAGCTTTACTTGTTGAAACCAACTAATTGCCTGAACTGGAGGGTTTTATTTTTGTTCTCTTTTGCAGCACAATTCTGACTCAGCCAGAGGGGAAAAAAGTCAAATATTTTTCCCAGAAAATACAGACCATACCTGTAAACTGGAATACCCAAGGACAGACAAACACAAGCTCTTACACAATCCAGTGCCTACTTGAACCAATGTTTTCCATCAGTTCCAGAAATAAACTATAATTTCTCAAATTGAAAATCAACTTCAACCCAATTATACAGTGAAGGTCAAAAGGGAAGGGAACATACTAAATGTTAATGTGGAAAACATAAAATAGAATGTTGTCTTTCAACATTTTGAATTTTAAATATATCTGTTCTTACTGATCGCTGTTTCAATACATTTAAATTAATTATGTAATTTAGAGTTGTTTTTCTTCTCTTGAAACTCTTCTGATGACTGGTCATGACAAAGATCAGCATATAATTTAGAATGAAGACAACTAATAATTTTTAAGATAAAAACTTTGTTTTAAGCCAATCATGGTATTTCTTAACTACGACAACAAAAAAGAATTGCATCACAATAAGACAACCAATAAAAAATCAAACGGATGACAATTATGTTTACAACACATTCAAAATTTATAATTGGTGTCTAAAGCAATATCATTTTGTCAGCCTAAAATTCTAAACTATTTCTCATCTGCTAGCACTCTAGCTGAATAAACCTCTTTTACTTTTCTAGCTGCTTCAATTGTATACTACTGAAATGATTTTACAAGGTACAGAGAGAAATTATTTTAACTGCAAATATTTTTTCCATCAGCAGGTATTGAATAGCAGCATACATATATAATAAAATGTGCTTAAATGTAGTGTTTGTTTGTTTTTTGACAAGTATGTCAATATGAAAGCTTTTGCTATGACTGAAAAAAAGAATAAATATGTGACATTTTTTTCTTAAGAGGATTCTGTGTCTGGAATGTATACTGAACACAACAGTTATAAGCTGCCCAAATTATTTCTAGTGAAAAGATAAAAGTGGTAAAACAAACAAAGAAAATAAAAACTGTGGAATTTATATCACACGATTATTTCACATGAAATCTGACAATTGGTAATCCTATGTATCATCATACATGCAGATTCTTACAAGCATCCAGACTCTTGTTCATCACTGGGAAAAAATGTATAGCTAACATTGGTGACTATGTTGAAAAATAGTGTTTTACAGTCGAGAATTTTCTCTGCCAAATAGCATAGTTCCATTTCTGTCTACTGTGGTTTCCATGAAATAGATGGGAGGTAAGACTTTCTATGTGACCTACATATATTAGTCACATGTTATTTGGATAAAAGAGAATGTCACAACTCATTCATTTTCTGCAAAGAACTTGATGTTGCCTCTAAGTACTACAGCTAATCTCAGCATACCTTAAGATTTTGAGGGCTTCAACAGAACCATGGTTAGCATTTAGCCATAGACTAAGGAGTTTAGAGACAGTAATAGTAAAAAAACCTTTGATTGCAAGAGTTTCCAACATAGATGCATGTTGCCTGAGAAAGGCAAATGCAAGTAGATAAGGTTTCAAGATCTCAGCTTTGGCTCTTACTGCATATAGATGTATATTAAATACATCAGTGCAGTTCTTTTTCTCTCTCCTAAGTCCTTGCAAGCCAACACATAAATATTGGTTGTTTTTCAAAATGATTCTGGGCTTGCATTCAGACACATAGTCTCTCAACAACAAAACCGTATTCAGATTGGAGTTATGTGTTTAGATCTGCTACATAATATTCTTATGCTTCTATCTCTAAAAGAATGTATTCCAACAATTTAAGAAACTTTTCTATATCTATTAGCAGGTGTTATAACAGCCAGCTGGAATCCAAACAATTTAATTTTCATTTTCTCTTCCTGCATCTGTCTTTTTATACTTCACTGGTTTCCTTTTTATGCTTTTTTAATGTCATATCTTACCATTTGAGATTTTTTTTATTTTAGTTTATCCATTATATTCAACATAATTGGTCACAGCCCAGGCAAAATTTGCATGTACCTGGAAGTGCTGTGCCGAAACTGCTGTGTCTGCTTTTAAATGTACAAAGAAAATATTATTTTTCAAGCAACATTTGCACACAACAGTAGCTTTCTCCAGTGACCAATTAGTTATAAGGCTGAGTGTGCTAATACATATTTTGCTGAAGAGTGATTTGAATAGCTATATTAATTATAATGATTTTTACTTAATAAAATTCAATAATGGTAAACAATATTCAGAAGCTTAGAGTATGTGACAAAGGACCTTCTGTAAGAAAAGGAGAAGAAATGCTTTTAGTCAGCTCCAGTAAGACATTAGCAAGACAACTTGCTAATAGATGTATCAATACTATTCCCCAGTGACAGCTGGTAACAGAATAAGTGCATTCAGTGCATAAAACGAGTAAAACAACTGCTGTCCGTGGGGCCTGGTAAACAGAGTTATGGGCTCTGTTCCGCATTTGAACTCTCTCAACTTTCTAGTTTTTCACCAAAACCAGAATTACTGGATTCATTCTTTGAATTCTGGAAATGATTGATTACACTTAAGAAAAGTTACCATGGAATAAAAACCAGCATATTAAAAAAGTATTGTTGTTTCCCTTTCCCCACATTTATCTACTTGCTATGAGATGTACTTAGCAATTAAATACTTGATTTTTCTTCTACCCATAAATTCATAAAACTGAAACTAGGAAGTACAACTACTTGTTTTTATTGAAAATTTGCAATTCTTCTGCAAGATTGACTAATACTACTACTACTATTTCTGAGATATGTCTATCATTTCTTGACAATCTACACTGCCTTTGCAAAGCAAGTAAGAAGTCTATCTGAATACAGCTAAATGTTGGTCAAATTAGTGTCAACATTTTTTCTTGACTACTTGGAGAGGAATAATTGACCACTGCCAAGTTACAAAAACTTTTGGAACATCTGAAGTCTTCGTCAGGACTTTTCTATCTTCCTCCTTTCCATTCACTGAGTTGCCCTATCATGACAAACATATATGGCTGATTTTGTTAGCTTGAACATATTCCTCTCAAGGTGTTTTACAGATTGAAAGTTTTGCAATTTGTTTTATAACCCTTATTGTAAGCACAGTGAGTCTCACTGACCTACAATTCCCCATGGTCTATCTTCCTTTCTAAGATGGCAATTAATCTTTTCCCAGCTACAATCTTCTGGACCCTCTGTCATGTAAAACCTGTCAGAGATAATTGCTTTATGGTTCAGGAATTATCTCAGTTAGACTTAAGAATGTCAACTGGGCTCGCTTATGTAAAACCTAACTAGCATAATGATCAACTCAGTAGTTCTGCTTAACTTGATAGTTCTTTATTTCACTTATACTTGTTAAAAAGTCTACTGTTTTGAGACAGCGTGAACATATTTGAATCTCCAACAGTATAAATGTACTATAAAGCAGTAGATTGACAAAAACTGGATTGAAATTACAGTAACCTGTTCTATGTTCTGCCACCTGCCATATTTGATTTTAGGATTTGAATAAGTTTGATATGGTATGTCACTGATCATCACATTGTACTTACTGCTAGCATGTCAGAAAAATTTATCTCTGCAAATCCAATGGAATATCACTGGTTTTGTTTATTTTATTTTCCCAACAGTCTTTGTTGATGATAAAAATTAGGCAGCCTACCAAGATATCATAACTCTTTCTATATTTAGCTGTAAGCTGGAGGAAAAGAAACTCAGATTTTGCATAGAACAGTCAGCAATTAGAAACAAGGGTAAGATATGACTTTGAGTAATATTTCCTGCACTTGTGAATAATATTAATGTAAATAAAAGAACGTCTTTGATGTCTTCCCAGTCTTTTGTACTTTGAATTATTTATATAAGGATGATTAAAATTAATACATTATTTTTTACTGTGTGCCTTTTTGATCATGTAATTCGTAAGGCTTCCTACTTTTCAATCATTTGGAATAAAATGTATAAAATATTCTCTTTCACACTTTATTTTTATTTTTATTTTTCAGCTTTCTCCAATTATTGCTATAGTATCCCCAGCAAGGAAAATAAACATGCATATAAGTGTTTAATTCAGATTTTTCCCCAAATAACTACTTTACACCAGACTAGTAGTTTTACTTTTGACATTGAATCTTTAAGGGCAATTTTCATCTCCATTGTTTTTCAGTAAATATATCAAAATTTCCTGCATCGCTATTAAGTGATTTTGTTCACGTGATCAGCAAATGTTTAACTGTTGTCTTTCATGACTTTCTAAAGCAATCCAAATTGGTCTTGGGGTATATTATGATGAAAACAATGTTGAGACTGAGAAAAACAATTGTATGTAGGGGGAATATTAAAAAAAATATCAGACGTTTGACCAATTTCTTTAAGGGCAGCATGCCTTTGTTCATAGCTATTGAGCAAGTACAGATGTAGCAAAGCAGATTGTTAGGAACAACAAAATTTGGAAAATGAAGTTCAAGAAGCTTTGCATGTGTGGATAACAGGATAAAAAGCAAAGCCATTTTAAGCAAGCCACACGGCAATGGTATCTTTCTACCTTACTGAGAAGTGGAACAGACTGCAATAAAGGAAAAAACAATCATAGAGAGAGCAAGCAGCCCATACTGACTGTAATGTGAAGAACAAAATCTTTATGAGAATTTAAATCTCTAGTTCCCTGTTCTTCACACACTACACCATCTGAAAGTAACAGAATAGATAAACAACAGTGAAAGGTTAATTATATCTTTCAAAAGACCATCAGTTCAAAATCAAAAGTTGAACCAAGCAGGCATGAAAAACAGAGATAAGGATAAGAATATTCTGGACTGGTACAATAAATGAATATTTTTGAAGCTTATTCAGAACAAAAAACCAAAACAACAACAAAAAACAAAAACAAAAAAACAACCCCCCCCCCAAAAAAAAACCAAACAAATAAACAAACAAAAAAATAACAAAGCAACTTACTTGCTGCCTGAAATGTATATGCATAATTTGTCTATTCGAACTATGAACAAACAGAAACAGAGCATGTCAGTAGGTATGGGTTGTGTCCAGTTCTGGACAGGTTGGTGCAGAAAAGAAGGGGATCTCCTAGAAAGAGAGTGGAGTAACATGTTCTGTTATTTAAATAAATTATTAAAGTAATACAAAGAGCCAACATTTCTAGAAGAATTTTTTTGGACTAAGAAGAATCTATGGAATCAAATAGAAATCAAAACTATTTGTGTAAACTGTCATTAAATTATAAAAAATTTGGAATAACAAATGGAATAAACATTAATGGGAAGATACTAGTATCAGAGTCTGATTTTCTTTACCAAGAAAGTTTCTGCACAACTAGAATAATATGGTCGTGGTCAGGAAATGCACTGTACATGTAGATGAAGAGGAGAATACCACCAAGAATTTTTGTAAATAATAGATGGGTTGATCTTTTCACAGTTTGCACAAAAGGCTACTATGAATCCTCCTAATCTGGTTGTAACTTTAAGTGAAAAACTTAGGACAGCTTCAGATAGGGATAAACTAGAAGAAGAAAACAACAGTGGTGGTAATCCATACAAGTTTATCTTCATTTATAGGAGCTTCTTTTAATCACATACACACACACAAAAATAAATAAATAAATAAATAAATTGCTGATAGTGCACCTAGTTTTACAGTTCCTTAGAAACTATATGACTATAGAAAATCATTTACAACTGAATAACCTAAGTTTCAGGATCACTCCCTTGGCTAAGTTGAATCAGGTAAAAAAAGAAAAAAAAAAAAGAATAATACATATATACTCTGTAAATGAGGATGATAAATCTCCATAAAATTCAGAGATCATCTTGCCTAACTGTAGAGTGT
Source organism: Excalfactoria chinensis (assembly GCF_039878825.1). Taxonomy (NCBI): domain Eukaryota; kingdom Metazoa; phylum Chordata; class Aves; order Galliformes; family Phasianidae; genus Excalfactoria; species Excalfactoria chinensis. The sequence goes on along the minus strand of NC_092828.1, from coordinate 60,220,697 downwards.
CTTAAAATCATAAAGCATTGACTACTGTATCAGAGCAGTGAATAATTGCATTTGGATTTTTGAGGGGATTCTACCTGGATATGTGATTTCAGGGTTTATATGAAATTAGTTTTAGGATATTCATGTAATAATTCTAAAATGCAGATGTTCAGAACGTTATAGTTGGGGATTAAATTAAGAAAATTAAAATGAACGGCTATTATTAAGATGTTTTTCTAAAAGAATATTGAGAGGCGTTTTATACCTAATTTGATTCCATAGTGTGGAGAAAATTTATTCTCAGCTATTTATGGCTACAAACCTTTCACCTCGTAGTGGCAGAAAATGTGTTATAATGGATTTGTGATGCTTTACTGAATCATACCATATTGCTGAGACAAATAAGCCTAATATTCTGGAAATACAGTGAGAAAATAAGAGTCAGGACTTTGGCAAACTGGAGGCTAGGAATCTATGTTTATTATTGAATGATCTTATCAGGGAATCAGCACTACATATATTTTGTTGCTGGGGACAAAGGGAAGCTTAGACCTTCTCTCTTCACAAGTTTAACTCAGTACTTGAATGGAAATATTAAATTGAATGTCCACTAAACAAATCAGTAAGAAAGATTAAATCACTCTGTCTTATTGAACTTGCCTTGATAAATGGAAATGGGTTTTCTTTCAGACTATCCAGAAAATATCACAGAAAGTGACCTGATTACAAAGCTCTACATTCTACAGTATAAGAAATCCATTACATACAAATTAATTCAGACTGCTGTCTAACATATATTTAGGTAAGAGAACCTGAGCATCATTTGCATTGAGCAGCTACACTTGAATTTATGTGATTCAAGACCTCAAAGTATTTCTACAACACATTCAGAACTATTACTACTTCTTGTTTATGTATTTCAGTTTGTTTGTGTATGTGGCCAAGCCTTTCAATCTTCTAATATATGAACTTCCATTCAACAGTAGGCACTGAATTTTCTCTGAGATGTTACTCAGATTTAAAAGAAACAAAACAAAATGAAATAACATCCTTGTGATCATAACACAGTATTCCAGTGTGAAATGAAAATTAAGCAAGCAAGGCAATTCAGATTTGTTTGTACTGACAACACATTCCCTGAAACAACTTCCTCTATCTATTAGCAAGTGTTTCAGGACAAAAATAAATATATTTTCCTTCCCTTTCCTTCTGTTCTAAAAGTTAACATCTTTGCTGGCCTGTGCTCATGATTTGTTATATCCTCTAGCTGGGGGAAGTATGCACTTATTTCCTCACTCCACCATGGTCACCACATACTATCCCAGACTGTTAAATGAATCAAGAATGAGGGACAAGCAAACAGGTGTATAACTCACTCCTTCCCATCCTTAGGTGAATCAAATATAGAACACCCCTACTGATATAATTTGTAAAATTGAGCTCCTGGTGAATACAGCTGTCTGCTATGCTGGCTGATATCATTGACAACATGGTGCATTGGTTTCAGTGGTTTCTAAAATGCTTTAGTTCAGCTATTCATCCCACCGTATTAAATCCAATTCTGTTGATTACCATTGTAGCAGCATCCCCTTCAAGAGGAGTTTAAGGCATTCTTAATAAGCTTCAAGGAACATCTCGCTTTCTAGTATATGAAACTACTTAGAAAGCAAATATTTTTGTAATATTTATTACTTTAGATATCGTTAATAACTTATATTGCAGCATATAATTCTACTTTAAAAGCTAAAAATATTTACTTAATTTTTATTTTTTATTTAATTTATTTTTCTTAGATTTCTTCTTCAGTCTCAGGACATTATGCTTGCAAAATAAATGTACTTTTGTATTTTCCTTAGCTTTCTGTTTTTCAGGAAATACAGTATTTATTCCAGAAATAAAATCATCATTGGCATTAAGACTTCATTATTTGGTTGAATAGACAGACTCAGATCTGAACTACAGAGGATTCATGTGGATTTATATTATCTTTTCCTTCTCTCATATTACTTTCCAAAATGTTATCTTTGTCATTTAAGTCTGAGAGTTTATTTAAACTGAGAGTTTCTTTCTGGTCCAGGGTTCACATGTATCTTATGTGAAATATATGGATACTGATCCTCCTCTTCAACATGCATACATACATTTTTTTCCAGCTTGGAGTTTGTACCTTCAGCCAATGTTCATTTCTCCATATCTCTAAGTACAAATATTTTGCCAGCCAATACTGCTTTTGAGGCATGGAATCTTATTTTCTCTTAGTAAGTTAGGCTGTAACTAATTTTTAAAATGGTTTTCCACGTTATGCTTATACTTTAACACCGAACAGCAGCTGGTTGAGTTTTGTGTATTGAGTATCTCTTTCTCTCTTTGCTATGGAAGCAAAACTATTTATGAATAGATATACACATACAGAAGTTTAAAACAGCTTCTAACACATACCTGTTAAAGCTATTAAGTTAAAACTTCCTTACAAAATGACAGAAATTAGAACATTTATAATAAATAGAGATAAAAAACAACCAATTTTAAATGAAAATACAGTTTGAGGAATTCTGAGAAAGTATTCAACTTGAAAGTCTTATCAATGATCTGACACAACTCCCCAGGCTTTTAGTTCAAGATTTAGAGTTATCTTTCTACCTATAATACTGCTTGATATAAAACGTCCTTCTCAAACAAGAAGTTTCTTATCACAGTATTTCATATTAAATGAAGAACTGGATTATAATATGAAAATTAAATGTATTGAACATATAATGCTCATGCAATAATACATTAAATAGTGAATAAAGATCACAAAAATGATCAAACTAACCAGATACTTATTCTTTATTTACTTATTCAGATAAGTAAACTGGTACATCCAGTTTTCTTTACCAATATCATCTTCAAGCTTGCACTTACAGAGCACCCTCCCTGGCACTGAGTTCAGGTCAATGCAGCTGTTTGATATTACTGCAAGTTTGATATTACTATCACTAGAACTTCAAAACAAACAAACAAAAAAAATAATAAACTTCAAATACGCAAATGGAAGAAAAAGAGTTCAGCAGGCATAATTGTAACACTGGCACAGATCCTGTGACAGGTGAACTATTCATCACAGATGACTTCAATGTGTTGCTTTGGCAGTTGACATCTGGCATGCAGCAATTGATCACAACGAAGCTGGCAAGATAAACAGCAGTGAACTTATGTTGTTCAATAATTTGTTGGATTATAAGAGAGAGCTTGTACTCAACACCAATCTGACAAGTCATGTTAAAAACATCAATATTTATAAGCAGGGAGATTTCACTGTGACTGACTGTGTCTCTGAGACATGGCACCATATAGTAAAATCCACAGGATGATTACCTACAATTCTAATCTTGACATGACTATCAACATGAGTGCATTGCTGTTGTCACAAAAATTTGCCAAATTTCATTTGCATAAATACAGAGAGAGATCACCAACTGGAAAGAATCTTTCCATCAGCAATACATGTTTGTTGTGATTTTGTGTTTTAACTCACATTTCCACAGAGCAGAACACATTGACAATAAAGATGCATGACATACTTTCCCAGAGAGATCAAACTGACTGGAAAAAAAGGAAATGTAATGGATTTGCAGTGGTGAATTCTGAAGCTGCACAATGCTGACTTCAAGAAAATATTTAGTGCTGATAAAAAATTAAAAATAAAAAAGTGATAATCAAGCCTCCTCTGTATTTAAAGAAACAGTGCCATTAACAGTAGTTATCATTAATGACAGGTTGTAAACACAGCAGCTGCAGAAGGATGCCATGCCAATCATTAAAAAAAAAAAAAAAAAAGAGAGAGAGATTGTCCGTCTCAAACAATCTCTGTGCCCTCTGATTAATCTTTCTCCCTCACCTGCCAAGCTCACTGGCATAAAACACATTTTACAGGTGTGGCTCAGTAACGTAGCTATAAGTACAGATTCAGGAATGGATGTATGTTAGTTGGTTTACATTCTTTCAATGATTTGGTCAGCTCATTCTCAGTAATCTATCTGGATTGCTTGTCCAAGCTTATTTTTCCATGTTTATAAAACAAACAAACAAACAAACAAAAACCTACAAAAATTCTGTATTACTGTAAGCAAGAATAATGCTGCAAAATAAAATTTTTCATGGTAAACTTACTTTTGATCAGTTCAGTTGTTTTTTTAAGTTTCAGCGTAGTCTGTTTGGCTTCTTAAATTCCTGTTTACCGATGAAGAAAGTATTAAAATATTCTGTCTATATTAATTAAATAATATATATGCAAATTTAAGTCATCCCAAAATCTAATCATAATTACTACACAGTTACTCAATATCACATGTATCTGAAATAGTGGCAGGAAGAGAAATGTTTTCACTAATGATAATCAGTCAATACTCAAAACCAGCTTTTAGGATAGTCATCTCCCCTTTTATGGTAGCCTTTTTATTGGAGGCAATGACATATAATAGAATCTTCGATATATTTTATAACATTTGTGTTCTTTTATTCTTCATTCTTACCATAGATTTTAAAAAATAAAGTCAAAGATCCAAGGAGGAAGCAATGTGCTAAGTAACACATTTCAGATTTAAAACAAAGAGGTTAATTTTTACCCTTCCATTTAAAAGCAAATGGTATGGTCACCAAGTTAGAAACAGATAAATTTCCATGCTGTCTGATAACTCCTTAAGCAGATTTATTACCATTTTGGAAGAAATCCATTTTACAGAGAGCTGCCTATAATACCTTTTACAAGGTCATGGCTCACATTAGAACATTCTTCTCTTGCTATTTAGAATTAACATGGAGCTAGAATATTAGGAAACCAAACAGCAATGAAACAAAAAATAAAATAAAAATAAAATAACAAAATATACTTTTAGAAAAGGTCCATTTGTTCCTTTTAAGGCAAAGCAGTATTTTTTTTAATATAATAAAACCAAAAACATAAAAAAAAATACAGAAGCCATGAAGCAAATCTCAGGTACATGGTAACACAAATTTTCAAAAATAAAAATTGTTAATAACTTATCCCCGTGTCTTAAGTAAACTCAAGATAAGATATTTCACTTGAAACAACTAATGAGAGTGGGGAGAAAAAAAACCAAACAGAAATATGATTACATTTCTGCAATCTGGAAGTCAAAGTCCGAAGTATGCTCACATTCTTAGTTCAATTTACTCACAGAGTATGAAATAACATTTTGGTTTCAGAAATCTGTGTCAGATTTAAAGATATTTTTCAGTCAGATGATCATAGGATCTTCAAAATGTATTGGTATAGAGCTCTAGATTGGTCAGAAATAGCATAAAGTTTTCTTCAAGATTATAGTATACTCTTTGTTCTTTTAAATCTAGGAGAGGAAATAACTGTTCAATAGTACTTTAGACTTCTTATTAAGGTGTCTTATGTGATTTACTTACAATTCAAAAAACAAACACAAAGGCAAATATCTGCTAGGACAATAAATTTATCACAGAACATTAGGTAGCACCATATGTCACAATTCTATAGTAAGAAATCATACGGAAGGAATACACATTATCTTATCTGCAAATGGAAGGAACTCAAGACAAATATTTTTTGAAATCATCAATCAAAGTGAGGATTCAAAACAGTTCAGTAAGAGACCTGAAAAAGTCTCCTAGGCTTATCTTCCTGATATTGTTACTGTTGAATGAGAAATGAATATGATATTTTGTTTTGTTAATCTACCCTGAAACACTTCAACTTGAAACCCCTCTGAGATTTACTGTTTGCAAAAGGTACTCTCTAAATGTAAAGAGAAATTTATTAAGAATTTTATAACTTTCCCAGAGCTAACAGGGTAGCAACAGATGCAAATGGAACAATGTTTTAATATTATATAAAACAGAGTATAATTTTTGTTCTACTGGTATATACTGGATGACAAATTTGAACAAATTTTGATAAATAATCTAATAATTATAAAAAGTGACATAAACTTTTAGATTACCTTTCCTTTCAGATAGCAGTTACCATCAGAGAAGTCAGACTCACCTATATATTTTTCAACTAACAGAAATTATGTTCCCTCAAAAAAACAAGCAGACAAACAAAGAAAAACAACAACAACAAAAAAAAAACCACTAACACTGTATGTTTGCTACTGGAAATTTCTATACAATGCTTCTTGTTCTAACACTTAACTGGTGAAATATACTGAAAAATGTGCCCTCCCCCCAAAAAAAACACAGCAAAAAATTGGCTGAATAAAACACACACTGAATGCAAACTACATATAAAATATAGAGGACACTAGAGTAGCCCTTACTAATGTGCAGATCCTTGTGTGCTTGCTGATCCCAAATGTGTAGAAGTCCACAACTCAGGCTGAGGTGCCATGTACACAGCTTTAGATAAGTCAGTCCCGCTGACAAACAGAAATAAGATGGACAAGTACATGAAATCCTGAGGTCAGACCACACCCAAAACACTTCACCAGTTGTAAATCAGTCTCAAAATACATTGTCTTCTGTCTATAAATAATAGAAATAAAAAAGATACTGCCTTTTTGCCTTATTCAGTATCTCAGAAGCCAACTGACTCATTCAGAAAATAGAAGACACACTAACTCCATTAGTGAGTAATTAAATTCATTGAATATATCTCATTGGGGAATTTTCTAACTGGCAAGTTAGAGGTTAGCACTTTTTTTTCCAAAGCTTCTTCCATTGCTTAGCAAAGAATGCAAAATCCCTGCTAGTAGAAAAAGAGCAAGGAAAAGGTCACAATGCATGCAAGAGGGGAAAAAATGTCTTAAAATGAAGATTTTCCCTTCATATTTATTTCAGACTTTCCTCTAATAGCTGCTTATTGCAAACAACTCACTGGTTGAGCAAATGCTAGTTTTTTAACCATTAAGTAATGAACACATGCTCCTGCAGACCAAATTTAAGTGCCTTCATCTCAGAGCATGGTAGAAATGGAAACATTTCTTTTCAGAAACTATGCAAATATATGTCAAGTCTTGGGTTCAGACGACTTACACACCTTCATTTTTCTATATAGAAATTAAGTATACTAGGCTGTTAGGTTTTACGATATTTTCCAGGAACCAGTCATGAAAAATAGCAACAATGGTTTAACCTGCATATGTTAGCAAATCTTTCTGGAGTAAGTAGGTAATAATTAATGCACATTATGTTTATTTGAATAATTCATCTTTTTCAATATAATTATAATTTTGTTCATTATAAGGAACAGACAAAGTTGTAGTCAGCAATCAACATGATCCATATCCCATAAAAAAAAAAAAAAAAAAAAAAAAAAAAAGTATTTTCAAAAGGTTATGCTACTTATCTGTACCAATACATCAGATAAGGACTCTCATGTTACATTTAAACAAGTGAAAAGCAGTAAAATAAAATTATGAGACAAAGATTTTAATTTGCACTTGACCTTTATCTTCCTCTAAGATAATTTATCTCGAGATTAAAAATACTCAAATATTTGAAACTGTTTTCTTTTGTTGGATAAGAACATAGACATATTGAAATCTTATTCAGATAATTGCCTGCTACTTATCTCCAAATCAGAGCTTTTATATTAAAAACTGGATCTGACATTATTCTGTATCAACCACAATGAACTTTGTTGTTTGGAGCATTATAAATACATATAAATGTATATTATCAGCCATGATAGCTACTTGACTTCAGCTGTAAGTTTACTTCACTTCTTGACAGTGCTACTGTCTGATTATTTTCAAAGCTGCTATCAAACAGGAGACTATGCATCAAGATTAATTGCTCATGGGGAAAAGAAAAAGAAAGCAAAACAAAAGCTGTAAGAGCAGAAGTAGCTTTTTTAAAGTAATGTGTTTATTTGCCTGTAAGAACAAACTTTTTAAAAATGAGCCTCCCTTTCTAACATTTCTGAATCAAAAGCATGAAGAACATGGCAGAATGCCAGAAATGTCACAGCACTAGACATAACATGCCAATGATATCAAAGAAGAATGAATAATAATGGAAGAAAAGAGAAAGGTCATACACCTTGTCATAAGAATAAGCAAAGAATTTTAATACTTTATATAAAGAGTACCTGGAATACCTAATAAAAATCAAATTGAAATGGAAGTTAAAAATTATTATAGTTCACTTTGATTGTTAAAATTTTGGAGAAAACTTGGAAGAATTATGTGAAATTGTTTCTACAACAGGAAATGCAGACATATTCAAATCCAGAAAACTTATTATTCACAAATAATGCTAGAAAGAACAAACTATCATAGTAAAAGAAAACACAAGAACAATTAGAAAAGATCTCTGCCAAAAATTCACTTGAATTTAAGACAAAACCTTAAGCTTGTGCATAAGTAATAAGAAAAGGATAATTAATGAGCTCAGTACAATCAGTTTAAGTATACTTTGTGTAAATTAGGCTCCTTCAATACTAAAAGGAAAATTAGGAACATTAAAACATGAAATCAGTTTTGCCAAAACTGATAGGGGAACAGTTGGATAAATACCAGTGTATGCATCCAGATAAGTGTCAAGAGTTAAATGCTTCTGATTTCTTCGATACCAAGCCAACAAAAAATACCAATATGGAAACACTTTCAACACATTATTTGGAGAAGCATATAAAGGGAAAGAAAAATTTTAATATTATCCACATTACCCTATTTTGGTAAAAAAAAGTAGCCAAACTGCAAAAAATAAAGTTTTCTTCTTTTTTGTGTGTGTGCATTTCCTGATGCAATGATCTTGAAAACTGGTAAAAAAAATTAGCAGGGTGTTATGTCAAAAGTGTGTGTACATGCCTGCCTGTGTAAAGGAAAATTAGCAAGACTATTTATTTAGCAAGAATTTTTAAACTTGATAGAGTTAGAAAATGAAGCAAGCTTTCATGCTGTTCACAAGAAAAACAACCAGAGGGCAATTTTTCTGGAAACTCCCCCTGTACAGCCATGACCTGAAAGGTTTGTAGGGCTAATGCCATTTTATGAGATAAATATCTTGGAATTCTTCCCTAACACGCTGAAATTCAAAATTTTACATTAGAATAATGTAATTGATATGAAATAAAAGTCCTCTTTAAAATTCAAAAATAGATTTATAGGAATTAATAAAAAGAGGAAAAAAACATGCCTACTGACAAGAGAAAGTATTCATTCATGAAATAACAGCAATGGATTTCAAAACTAATTTATGTGTTTCTACAAAAGATAATGAAGAATTTAATGGAAAATGCCCTTTTCAGTTCTAATCATGTTAAACTTTATAATACCAGCGACATCTGAGAAAGCACTGCTATTCTGGTAATATTGTAATACTAGCTGTAACATACAGTACAACTAAAGTTAATTGACTAAGAACATGGTACAGCTAAAGAAACAGCTTAAAAATCTTCCAGCTCCTTCTGCCAAAACCCTGTTCCAGATACTTAGTAAAGTAAGAATAACAGTTAATTTCAATACAGAGAAACATTGTAGAATTCTGTGTGTCTAGTAAACAGGACAAAAATTAACATTTATCTTCTGCCCACATGTGTGTTCCCCTCCTTTCTTCTTCTCTACACAAAAGTGCCAACGGTCATTAGAGTTTGTGATCACATCAAAACTCTTTAGCCTGATTCCATGGTTATTTTCTCAACAGTGTACATTTTTTGAAATGCAAGCAATAGGCTAAGAATTTAAATGATGTTGTCCATGCAGACATGCATGTTGTAAGGACATTTTGTTCTAAGGCAATGGCTGCTTGGAGCTGCAATGCCCACAATTTGATTTCTGCTGGTACATGATAGGTGAACACCTATCATAAGAAAACTGATGGCCTGGCCATGCACATCTCAGGACTGCTTCCAGTACAGACAGCCCCGGTACTTCGCTGTTGAGCTGTGGACCTGGGCTTAGGCCCTCAATATTTTCCTGGAGAGGCTCAGACCGGAGTCTAGCAAGGGCAGGCTTGGTTCTGGCCTCAGGCACCATCCTATGATATCAGGGGGAACCTGTTAAATTAAAAGATCCTTGTTACATTGATGTATGCCTGGAGCTATGCTGTTCAGTAAACAGTGATGGTGAAGCACTCAGGTGCTCAGAAAGGCTGTATCCATTTTCCCAGGAAAACATCTGAAACATTATGATTAGTCTGCTGCATCAGTTCACAAGCAAGGCAACATTTGGATAATGCAGAGCAGGGAGAAGCCAGCTTCTTTTCTTTCCTTACTCCACAGGTCTGAGAGCCTTCACCTGCAACCACCTCTTGTACAATCTGTCAAGTAGGAGGCAGTGTATCAATGCCTGCACTTTGGGTGCTGTCTTGCCACACCTCTAGGGACCTCTTTCTGGGTGCAGTATAATGTTTCACACTATGGCCTAATCAATCTCAGCCTACTTAATATGATCCTTTCTGGCTCCAAAGTGTGCTATTGATCATCAGAAATAAGCATCCTGGCAAAGATGACTGCATGAAAGCAGTCTTTTAAAGACATGACAGCAGAAAGAAGCACTTAGAGCAAGAGGTATTTTCCAGAGAACCACAGCATCAGTAGTGCTGTTATCTCTTGCTTACTTGCACTAGTACTTGAGCAGAAACCTATGAACAGCTGGCCTCTGAGTCCCTGTTGGAGGAAGCTGAATAATGCTCAGCATTCACTCGCAGGAAACTTAATTAAGCCTGAATGATGCTAGCAAAAAGGAATTTCAACCATGCTAACCCAATCTTTGTTGAAAAAAATGATTCTTGAAACCACTGAGGCAGCCCTCAAGAAAGCCATTGTTTACATTACATTGTTTTTCATGAAAAAAATTATTTGACTATATGAAACAGTGCCATCTGGTGAACCTCCCTTAGGTTCACCTAAGGAGAACAACCTTAAATAGATATCAATTTTAACTATCTTTTCTAGTCTTCCTTCCTTTAACTATTCACCCCAAGAATTTGAAATGCCCTTAGTGGGTAGAGACAGGAATATATTTGAGATGGCACTATTAGTCTTATTTCAAGAGTCTAGTTCAGTCTCCGTATAAGGCAGACTACACATAAAGGGGAAAAGAGAATAAAAAAATAGAAGATAAAAAGAAACATGCCTTTCTCAGTCAAAGTTCCTTTCCTGGAAAGTCACAGTTGAAGCTGATAGCACAGACTCTCAGCTATTTTAACAGCTTCACTTCCTAGGTTTTGGAAAAGTATTTGGTTCTCATTCACTCTACTTCAGCCTTGGAAGCAAAATTACTTGTCACCTACACCTATACTGAGATATTTGACTTTACCAAATTCTTGTAAACAGCAAACATTCATCAGTGTCAGAAGGAAACAAACAAACAAACAAACAAAAGACAAAGAAATCAAGTAATGCAAAATAAAAAAAAAAAAATCTGATAATGCTTATAGATCTTATAGATGTATCAAAACTTTTTCTCCCTTTCTCCATTCTTATTTGTTTCCTTTCTATCTTGGTCTTTCTAGCACACAGGGAGTATTAGAATAAAGAGACAAAGCCTGTAAAAAAATCAGAGGTCTCTTTTAAAAAGGAAATGTTGAGGACACCTGTTAAAGAGCTATTCCATTTTAGTTAGTTTGCTCTTTTTTTCTACTGTGATCAACACTTTGGTTATCAAAGAAATAAATGTCCTAATTATCTTTGATTTCATCCTTCAGTGTCTTCAGTTTTAATCCTGAATTTAACTTAAGCTACAAAAATTAATATTTCTCTGACAGGCAAATCTGAACAAAGCAATGCTCAACAAATTCTGCAGGCTTTTAAAACCTACGGTCATTTTGAAACTTTCAGTCTCGAGCTTTCTCTCCAGCAAAGTGAAGAATTTCTTCCTCACGAAACCTACATCTCCACTCTCCTCTCTTCCATCTCCAGTCACTGTGCAGGTCAGATAAATGGTTTTCAGCAGTGCTACATCTCTTCAGATTTAAGCAGAGATGGACAGCCTGCTAGTTCAAATGCACCCAAATCTTTATAAGAACTACAAAATATTATTCTCTCTTTTTCTTAGTCTTAAGGGTGTAGGCATGTAAAGACTGAAATCATTCTATCTAACATCAGCAAAAGAGGATCAACGCAAATGTTTATGCAGCAAAATATGTAACATTTTATTATTTTGAGCTATTAATCTGTGAGAAGCTCAACTCTTTTTACTGTAACCTTGTCCATAGCAGAAGTTTAATAATAGGGAAAGAGTGGTGAAGACATATTTTCAGGGCATTTCTAACATAAGATCTACACAAGCATGGCTTTAGCTTCCATTTCAAGTCTCCACATTGCAGCTGATAAAAAAAAATATATATGGAAATGGACAAAAAAAAAATTCTTCACTTTGGATTAATGGAAAAGGAAGCTTCAGTTTCAGAGTACCTTTCTAAACCTAGATGTTATATATAATTAAATACATCTCTAAGAATACTAACCTATATCACAACATTAATAAAACAAGATCTATGAGCAAGGGAAATTATTCCACTGAAGGTCTATTTCCAGAAGCAATGCTACAGGTGACCTCTTTCAATAGTAAAGGAGAAAATCATTCAAGGGAATTTCCTTTCTTATCTTTTGAGGCGTAAAATATATGGAGAACACTAAGATCATTAAAAAGAAAAGAACTTTCAGTATATGCCCTCTACCCCAACCTTGTCTAGAGTTCAGTCCCACTTGTGACACTTTAAAGTCAATCATAAAGAAGTATTTATGAAACTCTTCAGTTACCTTATGTGTAAGAAATCATTTTTCACTGTATTCTTGCCCGTTGTTGCTTTGATCTTTTTTTTCTAATACAAAATTGATCAGATTTGGGATTTTGTTGATCTCTGCAGAATATTATCAGTATCATTTATAATTTCCCTGGTAAGTTCACATCTTTATTCAAAGTGTTTATATTCACATCTACATTGATATTTACAAGGCACATATCTCTTTTTTTTGCTGTTTCTGCTGACCCTATAGAATCTCATATGTCTTAGTATTGCAGTTCTACAACTAAGTGTCATAACAAGTTAATTTTCCAGAATAATAGAAACAGTATTAATCTTTCAGTTTTCTCAAAATAAGTATTTACAACTGATGTTATTACACCACAACTTTGTGAATGAAACTTATCATCTAACATAGGATATTCTTTATATCCACGAGCTTGAGCCAGAAGGGTTTTATTTATTTATTTTTATAGATGTCAGCTGTGACAATTTGACTAAAAAAAAAAAAAAAAAAGTCTCATAGAGAATCATTTTATGTTTTAGAAAGATCTGCCTACTTTCCTAACAGCTTACATGTCACTACCTACTTTTTTCCAATTATTTCAGACAACACGGCAGTCTGCCAAGAAATTAGGACAAACCAGTCTCCTGTTCACCATACGCCTTGGCAATGCTACAGTAGAAACAGAGCTCCTAAGCTTCCTAGCAACTAGGAAAATCATCAAATATCTTCCATAAAATCACTGCTCTCAAGCTCCCTGGACTCTAATTCTTCCATTTGGATTTTCAGTAGGAACCAAACACTCTTGACATTAATTATTTCAGCAATTAAATTCAGTGTAAATGCTCTCTTCTGAGCTTTTGGTATAATTAATTCTTCTAAAACTATAAACTATATCTTATAAATGAAATTAACTCCTCCTTTAAAGAGAATTTGTTATGAGATCCAGTCACTAGCAGATCCAAGGAAAGTCAGATGTTCTTCAGGCACATCAGTAGTTTCAGCTCTGAGCTAGGAGGTAAAAACCTTGAAATTTCATAAACATTTTATTGCTTTTACTAAAGGAAATTCATCACTCAAAACCTCTCAAACATATTTCATCTTCCCCAACCTGCTTAAAATTTTGTGACATATAACAGCTTGGAATGCAGTTGTTATACATATTGATTCAAATGACAGTGAAATGCATACAACAGGAATTCAGAAAAGGGCTTGAAAGAGAGTGAATGGTATCAAGAAAAGCTGAGAAACACAATGCTTACAGTTCCTCCATTTTCAGAGGTATATTTTTCTAGATTTCATTATTCTGATTAAGTTAGACTTAACCTGAAAAGTAACAGAATTTGATATGATTTGTCACATTGAATTTACAAGAAAAATGACTCAATTTCATTTTTTCATTGCGTGATACCAAGGTCATCAAAACAACATTTACTGCAAATATCATGCTAATGTCCAATTGAAACAAAATGCATTCTAATCATGCTATTTTCTTGATTTGGCAATTAATTTCTTGGCATGATAAGTGGAAGATGATGGCAGTTGATAGTCAGCTGAGAATTTTACTTGTCAACAATGAATGGCTTTTAATACGGGAGGAATAAGCCTAATATATTGTCAAAATCATCCATCCCATCATCAGCTCATTAGACATACTTTCTAAGATCCAACAAGTAAATTTGATTTTTTACTCACTTTTTTTTTTTTTTTTTTTTTTTTTTAATTGCAGTAACAGACAGTCATTACAGCTTGATGGAGTGAGATGAAAATGCTATGTCCTATATAGTAAGACACAAAGAAGGTGTAGGCTTGTTTTTTCCTTCTTTCCAGTAAGAATACAGCAACACAGGAATCACAAACAACAACATACAAGCAACACTAAAAGTTCTCAAAAATATTTGGTAGGTGTTCACATGAGGAATTTGAAAAAAGAGCGATAAGCCATTTAGTGAGTTTTTACCAGATTTACCATAGATACCATTTACCAGATAATTCGTATATGAAATTTTTTTTTAAAAAAGCCTCTATGATAATTGAGGTCTCCGCATCTGGCATGGAAGTTAATGTTTATTCTTATGCACACCTAACTGTACTTGGACTGGAAGTATAAGAGGAAAGCACAACATACCAGTGTTACAATTGGATTTACAGTCTCATGAGATTCATGAGGAAGTTCAACAGAAGAAAGAATCTAAGTAAAGTGTGAAATGTTCATATGTTGAGATAATCAAAACCAATTAGATCACTTCAGTGCATACATTGAGTCATCCCCTATTCATTTTTATGCTACATTCCTGCTGCTCTGGAAACTATTAGTGAATATCCAGGATAACTTTGTCTTTCTTGCATTATGACTTACACCATTAGAAGAACAAATCACAACTTACAATTGTTACTACAGGAGAGAAAAAAAAAAAAAAAAAGAAAAAAAAAAGTGATATACTTGATATACTTTACATTTTAAGCATTGTCTCATTATTATCCTTATTCATGTATTACAATTAATAACTAATTAATAACTACACTCTTTACCCTTGGCAGACATCAATATCCTAAGGAAAAAAAAACAAAACAAAAACATAACTTCTATAGCAGAAGTCAACATCTCTTGAAATGCAATAGACGGACCACCTGCTTATATCCAGCAATCATTAAAGTGTGCACTATTTGGAGAGCATCCCAGAAAATAAACCATTCATCAGAGTTTTACCTTAGGCAAGGAATGATCACAAGCTTCATAACAAAAATGTCAGAACTCATTAAACAGGAGGATCATAAATACCAGAAGTTTACTCAAGCCATGAATTTGCAATGGTAACAGTAAATTATTTCTACGGGCTTTGAGTCAGGTATTAATGGTGTGTATCTAAATCCTCAGGAGGTGTAAACTAGTGTAGCTCCGTTGACATCAACAAAGAAAGATACTAGTCTGCCTGGAAGAATTCCTCTTTAGGGAGCTGTGAGATTTGTTTCTAGATCTTTGTTTTCATTCACTCACACTCATCTGTACATTCATCAGATTTTACACAAGAACCAAGTTAAAACGTTTTGATATTGAGTTCCAAGCACAAATCATTTAAAAGTCCAGAAGTATCAATTAAAATAATGTAAAATATTCACAAATTGAATAAAAAACTACCATATTTTTTCAATAATTTAGATAATGTAGAATTAAACCCCAAAGTGCTTTTCCTAAAGTAACTCAAATATATTCAAAAGCATTTCTATCATTAAAAAGGACACATTCTCAAGTTGTTATATCCCTGCTCCAAAGAAAGAAAGCAGATGTATTGTGTAATTTGAACTACAAAGTCCTTTTATTTTTCTTAAAAAAAACCAAAACAACAAAAAACAAACTGAAAGCATTAAACATGTTGTCAGCTACCCAAAAGGCCTGTTATTGCAAATCAGATGAAGATTATCTCAGTGCAGTGAACACTTACCAGTGTAACAGTAGCACACGCTTCCTACAACAAGGACTAAATGTGAAAAAACAAAAAGCCCTAATACCTAGGATGCACAAAGTATATAGATGTTTATATCAGTGTTTGATCAAGAAAACTTACATTTCTTTCATTTCATTAAACAAAAGGACTTCAGACAATTCTTAGCAAGGAAAAGAATAAAAGGATGTACTGTGGTTTGCTAGTTCTCTGTTTTGAGAGCTTCCCCCACAAGGAAACTCTGGTGACATTGGGAGCTTTGCCCAGCATACAGCTTTCTTCACAGTGCTGTGAAGAACTTGAATACAAAGCAATTTGAATATTTAAGGAGATTAACACCCCCAAGAGGAGGACTGAGGGTTTTTAGCTCACATGCTCTCCTATGTTCTTAATAGTACAATAGAATACAAACCTAGGAACAAGACTGTGAATCAATAAGTAGTGGAATTCAAGTAAAAGAGAGAGTAATTGTCTCTACTCTGCTTTTTGAAATTAAAAACAAAAACAACAAAAAACCCCACACCATCACCAAAAACACCCCTTTGATTTCTGCATTGTTCTATTGTTTTCCTATGTATTTTGTTACAAAAAGTGTTCTGTACTAAAACATTTTATGAATTTCACGCATCTCAAAGAATCTTGGTTTTATGTGCAATTTGTTGTCTCAGCATTTAAATCAAGCATTTATTTAACATGGGTTTGGTAACTCATTCTTGGATATAGTGATCTTATTTTTCTAGTGTATCTATCCTGAATTATCTTGTTTCAACACTTTAAAGTTAAAGATGACTATAGAATGGTGTATATCTCCCACATGAGTACCTTCAAGAAAAGCAAGTTGCTGTGGTCCCTCAAATATATAGAATTTCAGTAGAATCATCCTTCTCCCACCTCACCTCACTCTGGTATCAATCCTATCTAGCCTCATCAGCCTCAATGTTTTCACAATCTCAAGACCTCTGTGTTCCTCTTAACAAAACTGCCCATCTATAAGATATTACCAGAATATAGAGAGACAATGAGAAAGAAAACACTGAATCCCATCAGGGCAACATCCAAATGGAAACCTTCTGTTCTCTTGAAAATTATTCCAGCTACAATTTTGAAATCATCTCATTGTTAAAATTAATGTCCTTATCAAATGAAATTTGCCTGGAAACAGTCTTTATTTTAAAAAAATAATGCATATAGAAATTATCACTTCTCTAGAAAAAAATATTCTAAAAACTATTTAGGAGTCCACTTCTTTTTGTAACTCAATTTGTGTTTAGTTTGTTGTGGTTTTTTTTTTTTTTTTTTTTTTTTTTTTTTTTTTTTTGTTGTTGTTGTTGTTATTTTTTATGTAGATCGATATATCAGCAGGTATAGTTATGAACAAAGATTTTCATTTTATCATCACAAAGATTTATTCTTTAATGATTAATTTTTGTTTTGTAATATAAATCTTTGATCTTACAGCCTTCAGCTGCTGTCATGGAGAGCTGTATCAAGTCTAAATCAGTACTGGGATTGTTAACATGGTTAGTTTACATAATGAGCAACCAAAAGGGATGCAGAAATCAGCAGCGTAATTACTTACAAATGAATAATTAATAACTTGTATGCAAGTTAACAGGTTCATCAGAGTGACACAAATTCATGAACATTTATGAGCAATTAATAACTGAAAGTCATTGATAGATGGGACACATAATATATGCAGAATCTTCAAATGTATAATACCACTTTTCCAAGCAATGAGGTTACCAGTGGTGTGCGTCAGAGTGGTGAAAGGCTAAGCTCCAGGGATGAAGCATACACTGTGGGGGGAATGGAAGATCTTGGTACATAGACATCAATAGTTCATTTGTAAGCATATAGTAGTGATATAAGCCTTTCAAACACAAAATTAGTCTTATCTATTTACATGCTTTAGAGACTGAAGCAAAAAAGAGCAAAAAATAGCATTCTCCGGAGTTCATAAATGTTCCAAACCAAAGAGCTCTGAATCACAGCACTGTAAATATCCACTCTAATAGATGTAAAGTAATAAAGAATTTTATGTTATTTTTATTTTGTCCCGGTGGTAATTAAATGCAGCAAGAACAAATCAGAACTCCTGCAGTACTATGGAAGTTTTGCAGATGTTCTGCTTCTCCAACATGTTCTTTAAATCCTATTTGTAGCACCTGTAGAACGAACTATAATAATAGTCTTTAAAATCATTAAATACTTAATGAAAACAAATTAGTACATGGCAATGAAAGCAGTTTAACATTACTTTTAGTGTAAATCCCACAAACGTTCACCATATCAACTTTTAAATAACATTCATGCTAAATTTCATCTAGTAGTGTTAGACTTAATAACGAGGTGAGATTCTGTTGGATTTAAGAACAATCTTTGAGGTATAAAATTCACATTTTAAAAAATCTTTAATAATAAAACCACAAGAAAAGTCATTAGGTAGGAGAGTTCTAGGAATGTTGTAATCACTTATAGTTGCTCATTGTTGGTGAAGCATAAAAGCAGAACACACAAACTACTGGTGTGTGTCTGTGTGTAGCAGG
This sequence comes from Excalfactoria chinensis, assembly GCF_039878825.1. Taxonomy (NCBI): domain Eukaryota; kingdom Metazoa; phylum Chordata; class Aves; order Galliformes; family Phasianidae; genus Excalfactoria; species Excalfactoria chinensis. Next base: position 60,202,059 of record NC_092828.1, on the reverse strand, counting down.
GCTGTTTTTGACACCAAGGAGTCAAAAAACTTCTGGAAGAGAGATGATAAGGATTTAAAAAACAAAAAACAAAAAACTTCATTACCTCTAAAGATCAATACAAATAATAAAGGAAGTAAAAAGGGAGACAGCTCATTCCCATATTAAAAGGAGACTGCGTTTAAGAAGTCATGTTCATAGATGCTTTGAGTAGCTTTTTTTCTTCTCACCTATTAAATAGCAGTAACTTTCAATTACAAGTAATCATTTGTGTTTTACTGCAGCAAGAGTTCATCTCTCTAAAATCAACTATCAAATCATCTTCTCATCATCAGCTATTCTCTTAATCTACAACTTTTCATTTTGCTTTTCACAAATCCCATCAAGCATTTTCCTTGTGAAGTGCCTCAGAAGGGATTTTATGACTTTGGCCATGAGAGTGAGAGAACGATTTTTTGGTAATAAGGTGAGAGAAAGGTTTAACACAAATCAAGGAACTCTCAGCAGCAGTGACCTTCTCTTGAAGACAAACAACTAAAATACAGAACACGGGTTCCTACTTGGTCTTAAGTAAATGAACAGGGATGTAAAAGAACTGGCTTGCCTCTGTCAGAGTCGGAATGCAAGATCTATTACCTAACCAAATTCTCCTCCTCTGCTTAGAGAAAAAAAACAAACAAACAAACAAAAACAACTGATAAAATTTCTTTCCCATTGTTAAATTATGTACTTGTGGCTACTTAAACCTGCATTTGCTAGCTTACAACCAAAAAAGTATAGTTTTCCTAAATACTGTAAATCTAATATCCTCTTAAACTTTTTTTAATTTTTAAAAGAAATCAAAGACCTAGATAAATGCTAAAACTTCCTATTTTTTTCCCCCTTTCTCTATATTCTTCTCCCACAAAAACAAAAAAGCGGAAAAAACAAAAAAAAAAACAAAAAAAAAACCAAAACATTCCAACCAACCTTGATCCAAAACCTCCTCAGGAAAAGGCATTTCTTCTCCTTCCCCATCTATCCAAATACATACAAATCAAAGATTTATGGATCTTTGTGTTATCTTCATATTATTATTAAGAGAAAGCTAATTATGATTTAATGATTGTTGTTTTTATATGTAATATACATGCCTCAATTGTCTTCTTTTTTCTGTACTGTACTCATTTTCTGATGGTTTTACTTTCTATTATGGAAATACCTAAAAAGATGTTTAATTAGTAGTTTCCTTTTTGAAATATTCCAGGAAAGACTACTAAAATGCAAAACCAAATAGCAAAAAAAGACAAAACCCAAACTCTTTATTTGTCACTCAGAATAATTGCAGAACCTTACATTTAATATTAATGCAGTGTAAAACTTTTATTAACTTCCTCTTCCTTTGTGATTTTTAACAGTGAAATTCTGTCTCCTTTGGCTAGAAAAAAGGCCTTCTCTACACATAAAATGAAATCGTAGGTTGGTCTTTAGTACAACTTGAGCATAAAGCTGATTTTATTACACATTTTGCAAGGTCTGTTTAAGGACCGTGAGAGAAAATAAGCATTTGAGCTAAGTCACAACTTATAGTTTCCAGGCAGGCCCCTGTCACTGGTTTAAGTTATAGTATAAGCTGTTTCAACTCCCAGACTGAAACTTTGAGGAGACTTACCCTTCCTCTTTGCAGTTTCCTTTGGTTGGAAGTTTGGTGCGTGCATCAAAAATGCACTAAAGATCATAAACTGTATATCACAACAACTCTTACTCTCACATCATTTATTCTTCACTTAAAGATTTAGCTCAAGAAAATGTTCCTCCTCTTTCAGTCACAGATTCTAGAAGATGGCAGACCTAGAATTTAAGGTAGTGACAGACAGACTCCACTCCTCAGATACAGGAGTCATAAGCTTTACATTAGAAAAACTGAGATATGAAATCATAAGGTTTGCAAATACATTAAGTGATCTATAATTTGCAATTGTATAATTTCACAGATTGAAATAATTCATCTTATTATGCATCAGTGTAACAGAAGAATCAAATTTCAGAATGCTAGTTTAGGAAAACAGAAAAATATGTTGGTATCTGAGGAAACAAATCTTTCAAATTGCTGTAACATTTTATGATGTTGTTTTTGAAGATGCTAAAACCATAAAGAAATAAACATTCTTTAAAGAAAGGCAAATTATCTTTTCTTTTCCTCATCTGATAGAGAAAAAAAGTTAAAATGATTCAAAGATCTAACAGAAAACAGAAGAGCATATCAGACAGTAAAAGACAAATCTATGACCTACTCCTTTCATTAACCTAAAATCTCTTATCATCTTTGTCTACTTTTCCTTACTTTATAGACTGGATCAATAGGACAAGGCTAATGGCATGAATTTCAATAGGGCTAAGTGTCCTGCATTTTGGTCACAACAACCCCAGGCAACCCTACAGGCTTGGGGATGTGTGGCTGGAAATCTGCCTCATGGAAAAGGACCTTGGTGTGCTGATGGACAGTTGGCTGAATACAAGCCAGCAGTATGCCCAGGTGGCCAAGAAGGCCAATGGAATCCTGGCTTGTATCAGGAATGGCATGGCAAGCAAGACTAGGGAAGTCTGAGCAACTTCAGAATATGCGCTTCAGTGTCAATTTTAAGGAGCACAGAGATAATTATCTTAGATATTAGGTATACCCAGGAGAACAAATAAAGAGAATGACAGGGAGTAGATAGTACTTTCGTCTTTACTCTGTGCTATCCTTGATCCTGTAGACAAAGCACTGCTGTGGAGGGATGAGTAATTTGACTCTAAAAGAAACCATGGAAAAGTTGTCCAGTCTAATGACACCAAAACACAAAGATTTAATCCCTCTTTAGATTTTCCTGGGACAGTACGTTTACCCTGCATTTTGTACACCGAGACCAGAAAAAAAAACAAACAACTAAGTGGGTCTTGCATAGTATGGGAGACTTAATATCCTTTCAGCACTCCTGTGTGCTCAGTAGAGCTCCAGGTATCATAATCATCTCTCTCTCTCTCCATTTACTTCAAGCGATTTAATCTGACAACAGAACAGACTAAGGTGAAACATTTAATCCTTCCCAAAGGTCAGGAGATCTAAACAGAAAGTACTTCTTGCATCCAACAGATAAAATTAAATGTGAAAGAACTGAAAGTGTAGGGTGAGGAAAAGGTTACGCTTTGTGTTACAGACACCCTTGCAAGACAAATCATTGATATATCAACTTTTGGTTGTCTTTGGTTGTGACAGTTTCCCTGCATAATTCTCCAAATAATTACTGTTTCTGTAGTGACTTAAAGCAGGCCATAAGCTAAAAAGTTGGCAGCTTCTAAAGCAGCCATAGTGTTTTCTTTTCAACATTGATATCAGAAAGTGGTTTGCAGTAGACAAACATGGTCAGAATGCATTGTCCCAAGCTCTCTCTAGGCCTTAGACATTTTTCTTTACAACACAACTGAAAGAGAATTCAGAAACAGTTTTCATGCAAAGAATTATGATGGAACAGATATTGATGAGAAAAGTATGTACATTTAGTCACATGGAACTAAGATGTACCAGTTTCCAGAACATCTTTTCCTGCTCTGAAATACTCAGCCAAATAAAGTACCATCTTGATATCAAGCTACCTGTTAAAAAAGTTGACAGCATACTTTAGTCTCTTCTATTAATTATGTGAAATTTTTGAGAAAAAATTATCAGGTACACAAATGCTCTGACTTCTCTGTATTCAAGTTCTTCCCTTACTAAAAGACCCTTTTTTCATAACTGTGTTAAGAGAATTCTGTTGAAAGTCCTAATCTGACTATTTCCAACCAGCTTGTTCTTTCATTTATAGAAAACATAGATTGTGTGTGTGTGTGTGGGGGGGGGGGGGGGGGGAGGGGGGAGTGGGCGGGAGGGGAAGATTGTAGTGAAAGGAAGGAGACCTCAGGTAAATTAGAAAATTCTTACTGTAAACTAAATAATCTTTAGAAAAGAAAATAAGTGACTAATCATGTTTTCTAATTTTTTAATCAATTTTAAATGGAAAACCTAATTTTAGAATACTCACTAAATACAGTCTGCTTGACAAAGCCTGTCTCCATTCTTACTTATCTGTGATGACATTTACTTATATAAAGTAGAAAACAACAATAATATTGTAGCACTCACCTTTCCTCAAACTTTTCTTCTTTTTTTTAATGCTATACAAGCACTCTTTAACCCACAAAAAAAATTCTTTTCACTTACATACCTTGACAAGTTGTGAAAGTCAGATAGGTTAAAGGGAACAACACATATTCTTGTTGCACTAGTTTTAACATACCTTGACTAGTCACCTTACTTTCAGGAGTTTGTTGCTATGATGATAACAACTTCACCAATCTTTTCAGCATCCTGTGCTTAATCCAGAACATTGATAATTTGCCTATAAAATGGCAACAATCAGGGAGATCAGTACTGTGGAATGGTGGAACAGGAGGTTTAAAGATGAAAAGATTAGTGTAAAAGAAAGTTGTTACAAAATAAAAGCACCCACCGACCTCTGAAGATCCAGGCTCATAATGGAAATACCACAAGGAAGGGAACCATCCACAGTGGCAGTCAGCCCTTTAATGAGGTCCATGAGAGGTGCACCCAGGCTCCACCCCTTCCAGTTGCACAGTTGAATTGCCTTCACCTGTGCTCCCAGGGCTGACCAGGTCCTTTTCCCATGTTCTCAGTCAGTGGTTCAGGCCATGGCTCAACAATCACCATACAGCGAATAACACATAGTTTATTTTTGAAAATTATTTTCATGGATATTTCTTGTCTTTCTGGCCTACTCAAGAAGATGCACTAGGAGCAGCAAAATGAAAATTTTCAGTAGCCACTGGAAAATTGTTTAAGTACTTTCTCTAATGCACAGATGGTAACATCAACTTGGTGTCCTGACAGGCAGTACATCCAAAAAGCTTTTAATCTGAGATTATGCACAGTCTCAGTCTTTGAGATCTAAGGACACAGATGTTCTCAGAAGCTGTAGCTGCATCTATACCAGCAGGCATCAGGGAAGGGGCATCTCAGCTGCGAGCTGTGGCTCGCCAAGTTCTTGAAGGAAGACAGATGTTCCTGTCCCCTGGACTGCTGAGATTTTAAGCTTCGGTCTGCAGATCTGTGGTTGTTCAGTTTTTAGCTTTTACCAGATTCAGCTATTCAAGTTAAAGAGCATCCAGTGGACAAGCCAACTTGATGTCAATTTTTCTGCATTTGTGTGAGATATATGACTTGTTTTAACTACTTCCAATGCTTATTATTAACTATTAAAATATTAATAACATTTATTATATAATTTTATATAATAGATAGTAACATAATAATAACTAGATCTCAGCACAGACTTTGCTGAGGTTTGTATTTAGACTTTGATTTCACATTTCTTTGTTTTTGAAACCGGATACAGAAAAGCTATAATTCTGAGCTTTTAAAGCATAAGAAAGCTGTTGATTTTATTTTTGGCCATCTGTCTTTTGGTTTCTATTTTCTATTTTGTGTATTTTACTGTAATTCTGAATGTGGACTGTCTCACAATGTTTAGTAAAGAAATGAAAAACTTTACATTAACAGTTTTCACTTTTTTGGTGGGAGTAGTGGTGGGCAGAATCCACAACACAGTCCCTTATAAAGGAATCAACAAAAAACTCAAATGTGTTTTATTTCAATATTACCATCAAGTTTGAATATTGTCATGTTTTGAACAGAAGCGCTATCAAATGAAAGCTCTGTTTAATTAATCTCATATTAGATTAGTACCCTTTAATATTTGGGCCAAGATTACAGTAAACATAATATGTATTCTGTGCATAATATAGATGCATAAGTGAATGCATCAAGCAAATATTATTGAAATATAAACTTGGAAAAGAAAGTTCATCTCTCTCTTCAAGAAAACTGCAATTCTCATATATCAATCATCACATCTAAAAGTTTGGAAAATTTGGTGTTTTTTTTTGGGGGGGGGGTTGTTTTTGTTGTTTTTTCCCATTTGTTTTAACATGCACACAGAAATCAAACATCAAATAACGAAGCAAAGTCTTGAAGTAAACATAGCAATCAGGCCTGGGAAGAAGCAACAACAGAGAAATCAATACCTTTTTAAGGATTTAGATCTGCTGCACAGTTTGGTTGGCATGTGGCAAATTAAATTTAATGTTAATTCATGTAAATTTATTAGACTCTTTCTTTAGAGTCCTCCATGTTTTATTGTGCATTGTGTTTCAGTACAGATGATAATAAACTCATACAGATGCCACCAGTCATCAGTACAACATTAATTACTGACTTGCTAAGAAAGTATTTACAGCAAAAGCTAGAACTCACTGAACAATGCTGGCAATGCTAAGCTACCATTAGCTAGAGACACAAAAAAACTGTACAGCGAATACTGTTTCAAATTGCTAAGGGAAGGGGGAAATAAGTGCACAGGGAAGGTAAGAAGGTCACATTGGAGATCTTTTCTCTAGAATTTGAATTACCAACTCTAAACAGCAAAGCTCACAATCATTATCTCTGCTTGCCTCAAAACTTGCATTCCAAATGCAAAAAGTGCCCAGAAATAGTCTAAGCCTTTAATAACTATTTTGTGATCTCAGCTTAGAGTCACATATATTAACCCACCACATCAGATCCCACTGGAAAGAGCAAAAATAGGTCTTTAGGGTTAGGATTCAGGTGAGAAAAACAGAAGGTGGGAAGGATAAAGCCATTTAACACATGACAAGGCTGACCCAGATGTCTCAGGACTTCAGAACAAATGACTAATGGCTTGCATATTCAGAGTACACTAAACAGATACTTGTAGAATTTCACTCTCTACAAATGCAGAGATGACGACCTTTATTTTTATAAACTTGTTGGGATAACCATATCTATTTCACAAAACAGATGAATCTGCTCATCAGTAAATTGGAGTTCATGGTTGTAATTACCCCAAAGGGTGCTCAAATATGCAACAGCCCTTGAGGCAGCCATGACACCGTATGGCATGCTAGATGAACACATTTCCCACCCTTCTGATGAATTTGAAGTGAGATAATCAAGATACATTAGGAAAGAATTTGCCATTTGTTTCCATACGTTATCTCAGCCATGGAGAAATATCATTATCATATACTATAATTCTCTCTAGTTGTTATATATAAAGAACTACAGAAATTAGGTTTGCATGTTTATCACCACTTTTTTCCAAATGAAATGGTTACCTTTCAGAGCAAGAACAGAACTGAATAGTCAAGAAATTTCCCTTCACAGAATTTAAAACAACACAGAGGAAGCAGTTGATTGCCTTAGCTCATATATTAATAACCACGTCATGAAAGTACATTGTATCCCAATAATTTCAAATGCAGCAGCCTAAGCATACTAGTCTTAGGGAATGTGAAAATTTGCCATATTCTTTCTTGAGTTCTGTCTTGCTTGGACAGAATTTCTGTTTTTTGTTTTGTTTTACTGAAAATATGAAAACAGTCAGATTGATTACATATATACATACATATGTAATTTAACTCATTTACCATTTCTATACAAAATGGATGCAGAATATTCATATGCTTCAAATACAGTATTAAAGTCATTATCACATCAATTTAGTTAATAGTTTAATAATTAAACCTGAAATTTTGTAAGATTGAATATTCCCTGCTGTTGCCTTGCTGGAAGAATAAACACTAGGACAAAGAAATGAGGAAGCTAGGAGAGAAAGGAATGCAACTCTCAACATTAAACAACACTCAACATTATCAATGACCACTGTCTGCCTAATTATCCATAGCATCTTGCAAATCTCTAATGGTAGCTGTAGAATTGTATATCATGTTGAGATGGCAATGACAATATTGACAGTATTTAAATTGTGTGTATTATTTATTTGAATATATATACATGTGATACATATTACTTTATTATTTCCTGCCCTAGAATAAACCAAATCATTTGCTGTCACTTCTTTTTGCTGTTGCATATATTCCCTACCTGTCACAGTTTGTAGAGCCTTGCCATTGTTTTACTTGTGATACAAAAACAAAGAAATACCTCTGGACCTAGTGAGTTAAACTCAACTTGAATGCAGTCATAAAGGATTTACCATGTACTTTACAAAAGAGAAGCTGCACTGACAAAGTAATTCTGTTTCAAAATGATAACTAAAGACATCCTAAAAAGACAAGCACTCAAAGACTTCCCTCAGCAGAAGTAAACCCCCAAAATCTGTAGCCATACCTGCCTCAAAAAACTCTGCATAACACAAATGTATGGAAACCAATGCATTTTTGAGCACATTGGGTGATGATGGCAAAAGTTGCCTCAGAGCTTAAGACCTACTTTAGAATTTTCCCTTGCCATTGGAGATCTGAGGAAAAAAAAAAAAAAAAAAAAAAAAAAAAAAAAAAAAAGTATTATCATCAAATCTACAGAGGTTTAGAATTGTTTTAAGAAGTTCTTACTCAACATTCAAGTTGCCATTTAAAGTTATAGCATAATTCTACTGAATTTATAATTTATAATATAAACAGCACTCAACCAATGGTGTTACAGTGTAATCAATAACATTTCAGAAAAGCTTTTTCTGTCAAGAGTCCATCTCAACTAAACAACATTCAGTTAAATAATTTTATTATTCTCTGCTGTCACAAAACATGATGAAATACTTCTAATAAAGACAGTAGCCATTCAAATAAAATCTAATAAGCATGGCTACAGATAATTGCACTACAAGAACACAAGACACAAGCAGGAGGTATTAAAAAAAAAAATTGTTGGATTAAATCTACAAATATGTTTTCTCCCAGATAATTTAAGAAATCCAGTTATCAGATTTATAATATCTTCATCAATAAAGGAAGGGATAGGAGGAAGGTAGAAGTGGGAACACTGTGTCTTCAACACCTCTAAATATTGCCATCACTATTTTTATGAAAAATTCTAGAAGTGGATAATAAAACTGGTTTCTAGTGCAAATCCACTCCTATAAATTACTTCTACGTTACTTAGAACTTTCAAAAAACTTAAAAGACAATACCATTCCACCTGTTTATTCTCCCACCAAGTACATAGTTCAAATGACTGTTGACAACCAAATGTGAAGCTTTGTAGTCCAGAAGTAAGTCATATTCACAAAGAAGACAACATTAAAATATATCTAAAGCCTCTTGTTCACAGTCTGTGAACTGATTGACTAAATTACATGGGGACAATAACATACACTCTTGTTCACTGTCTGGGTATGCTATTATCTCTGCATAGTCAATCAGTAAAGATCATTATCTATCTAACAACTGCTTGAAAGTATCAAAGACCTTTTGGTAAAGATGTACAGTTTTGTTCATCAGCTAAGTAGCAACAAATACTGATAGGCATGTGCCCTAAGCACAAGAGAGAAAACCAGATAAAATAATCTTTCCTCTAGCTAAAGCTATATACCCAAGAACCTTCCTAAAACAAAACAAAGACACATTTTATGTATGCACAATAGGCAGTCATGTTCCAAAAGCACATAGATTAAAGATTAAAATTTGAAAACCAAGATACCTTTTGACCTGACAAACCAGATGTTAAGAAACTTTTGTATCTCAAGTGTTAAGCTGCACATCTGTGCATGCTAGCAAGCTAGCTTGTGGTCTGGTGAACCACCTACCCAAAGCAACATACCATTGAGAGGCAGAAGAAAACTATATCTCATTCCTGAGGATCACAAGTGAAAAAGAACTCTCTTTTCTCAGAATCTATCGCTCCATACTGAGCAATCTGTCTTCCCACATGCTGAGAGAGAAATGAGTCACAAGGTCATCTGCTAGTACTCCCTCACTGACAAATGTCCCTGGCCACTCTTGAATCACTTAATACATCCTCAGAAACAGATACATTTTTTTGCAGGCAAAATTTTCAATTATGTCAATTAAAGTTTTACCCAAGAATTACCCAAACAAACCATTAAATCTCTATGAAGTTTTAATAATTTTAAAGCCACCATTATTTATACTGGTGCTGGAAAAAGACTGGTAGCTTATGCAAGCATGCAGTAGGTAAGCTCTACTGGAGTGTAAAAGAACTTTTCTTGAAAATGAATGCAAAGCAGGCTAACATGGAATTAAGAAAGTAGTTATAGGTATGTTATTAATTGCAAAATTTGTAGAAGATAGTACATAAATATTGATTTATTTTTCAAAACAGTTTTCCTTTGTTGAACTACCCTCACAGTCATCATTCAGTGTTCTAATTGAGAGACCTTAGCTTGCTCAGGTATAGCAATATTGAATATACAGTGATTTGCACTAATTAGCTCAGCCTTGGTACTATTTGGGAATTCATACTGCAAGTCAAGAGCTACTGCCATACGTTTCAACATTATTGAAATGTTCATAGTGTTTTCAATTATATGACAATTCTAAAATGCTCATTTAAGCCTATCAGTTTGTTAGGTCTACCTATTTTGATACTTTTTCATCTCTGCTTCTCATCATCTCTTACATCACCTGTTTTCTGTGTAGTCTCTTATTTTCATAATTTTCCCCATTGCTTGTTCTCCTATTAGAAGAGTTATTCTATGGTAAAGAGATTTCTTCCTCATACTTTACCAGATCATTTGTTTTTATGTCTGCTATAAGCTACTTATAGTTCTTGACAAGCTTTCATATTTGAGATGCTCTTTATTACTAAGCAAGGTATCTGTTTTATTGTTTCTATGATATACTATTTGCTAGCATTTATGCCTGCCACTAAGGAAAACGTAAGAGCATTTGAAAACACATTATAATCTCTATCAATTTCCTTATTTTTGCAAATTTTATGATTTCTAGTAGAAGTAATATTTTTTCTAAAATTAAGTAGCAAGATTATGAATTATAACTGTTCCGAGAAATCCAGGGTGGGATTTTTTAAATCATAAAAACATGGAGTTTCAACTCTAATCATTTGCACTAAGCACTTTCCAGTGATTGTTAAAGGATTTCAGGCAGAGGACAGAGCAGAAATTAAAAGTAGCAAATATAGATATGACATTTTCGAAGTAAAATGAATTTGGGGATTGTCATTGTCTTCATCAAGTGACAACAGGTAACTGGACATTTGGAAGATAACCAATTGACTGTATCAGACATGTGAATGTTCCATTACAGGAGTTTGCAGATGTAAACAGAAAGTTACTCTGCCACATATGTGCGTATGTGTGCCTAACATTAAAAGGTCAGCAAAGGAATTAAAGCTCTGGACTCAGCATTAAGTTATGAACCAAATACATATACCTCTCTCAGCAACAAAACTTCACATAATATTTTAGAATATTTTCTCCATGTCTGTGCAGAGGAAAACAGCCCTTTTTGAAAAGGATCAGACTGTGTGTACGGGGAATAAGGATTCTAGCAAGTGGCTCATAACCTAGATTTAAGCATGTTTAGCTCTGATATTTTTTCAGGTGGACATGCATCACAGATAATATAGAGGTCTCTGGGATTAATGAAAGATATCACAATATAAAGGATCTAAAAAAAAAATAAATTAAAAAATCATTCCATGTAAATTTAATTTCTATCAATAAGGCCAATTCACAGAGACATTAGGTACTGAATCCAACATTAGATATGCTAAACTAAGCTCAACAACTGCTTAAGCCTGCAAATAGATAGGTTTTCAATATTCAAGGCCTTCTAGGCAACAAAATTGTGATTACTGAGCCTATACAACTGGCTGTCTGCACATTATGGAATGCCTTTGGGAATGTACAATCCATGCCACTCACCTGCCTTGCCTGATACCCGTGCTCTCTTCAGCCTTTTCCCACCATATCAGTTGTGTCAAGCTCCAGCAAATACCAAATATGATGAAACAGTGAAGGAGGATATGATCCAGTTAGGTCTCAATTGGTCCAGACCAGAAGTATTTTTGGTTCCAGTTTCTTGTGCTTTCAGATATTGGAGTAAGGGTATTCTTGTTTGTTACAAAACTTACTTTTCCAAAAGAGTTCTGAGTATCAAAAGCAAGTCTTTTCACCTAATAAAGAACTCCACTATACTTCATCTGAAATTTTGCATTTTACTTAATGATCACTTTTAAGAAGATAGATGTCATTAACATGTATATTAATATATGCTAATATATATATATATATTTATACATATAGTGCTTTTCTCTTTTCCAGATGCATTCTGGTATATTGTAAAGATAATACTTTATCTAACACAGTGCAGAACTCTGAAGCTATGAAAGAGATGTGCACAGTGTTCCAATGCCATGCAAAAATGTACTATTCACAATATGTGTCAAGCAGCAGACTTTACTTCTTCCTTCCCTTTGTAGAAGGAATCTGACTGTTGATGACAACTGACATTTTTTATCCTAAGTTCAACAGTTTAGTTTGAAAACATTCACCATGACTTACAGAATTTATGTTGATAAGAGAATACTGGTATGCTGAGACCAGCTTTGACCTTTAAAAAATAAATATATTAAAAAGAGGAAGATGGTGGTGGAAGCTGTTTGCTTTACAGACAAACAATTCTGTTGTCTTGTTGACCAGACTGTTACTTGCAACTGAACAAGGCAAGGGAGGCAGGCAGGCCTCCTTTTAAGCTAGAAGCTGCTTATCTTAGCAGTGTTCTTCTCAATTATTTTTTATGGATAGATGATGTGCAAAACTGTCATTGTGCCATCTTGATGAGTTATTTTTGATTTTTCAGTTTTGGTTATGAAGTTTTGGAGAAAGTAGGTTATTTGCCAGGGAACTCACTCGTGATTAAGATAATAGACACATGCTGTTTTTTAAATACTACAGACCCCATAATCTAGCTCAAACAAACAAACAAAAAATATTATCATTCATATTAAAATAAAGTTTCATGGGATTTCATGAGGAGGCAAAGGTTATGTTAAGAATGAGCAGTATTTGCATAGCAACAAGCAGTTAGTTCCTGTATACCCAATTATTTAAATAAGGATCCAATATTACCAATACAATGAAAAAAATCCATAACTTTCTTTATGAGAAATGACAAATTTTGTTCATCTTGTAGACTCTTTTTCTATCATCCTGAAGCCTAAATGGAAAAGGTAAATCCTAATTGATACTGATGATGGTTTACATTTATTATAGTTTTGAAAAATAATAATAATAAAATCATACTATGACACCATAAAATCAATTATATATAAAAGATCTTCCATAATCCTTTGTCCATTTGCATGCTGCACAGAAGCTTTTCCAAAGCTTCATGGTCTAATCTACACTTTGTGGCTCTGGCACTGACCTGCTGCATGAATCTATGAGGTTGACTTTTCATTCTTTTGTGCACCTTATTTCTTTAGATCAGAACCTTTTGGGGGCAAATAAATGATGTGCTCATTATGTCTGTAAAGGAGATAAACTGCTGTACCTTCTCACTTCTCACTGTTTCTTATGAAGATAGTCTCTCTTCCTTAGTCAAAATATATTAAAATTGTCCAACAGCACTGAATTCATTTCTTCAGCATTATCTATGAAATATAATCTCTCAAAGTGTTATGCACAGGCTTAACTTCCTGGCCTATGAAAATTCTCCTTAGTATGGAAAGATTTCAAAAGAAAACATTCTATTTCTACCTGAAGTGAGATGAATCCTTTTCTAGGAAATCTCTTGTTAAATATATTACAAAGCAATAATCAGTCTTTGTGAATATTCACATTCATCGTGTAACGAAATACTTATAAAAATGCAAAAGAAACAGAAAATTTCATCTTTAATTCATTGATTTTATTACAAACAAACACAAAGACAAAATTATCAGTTCCACAGGAAAACACTTTCTCTTCATGGTAGCAAATCTGAATGAACCAAAGACTGAATATAGCTAGTAGATTACCAGAAGAAAAGGTTTAGAAGGTTTCTTATCTGCTGAATATTTTCTTTAATATTTACCTTTATTTTATATCTGATTATGTGCCAAGCCATCAGAATTCATTTTGTATAGACACTATAATGTTCTGTTTTAGTTTGCTACTTCTGTTTTAAAATTTATAATACACATTCATTATATAAATAGAAGAAAGAAAGGAGAAGGAAGGGAGGGAGGGAGAGAGGGTTTGTGTACTTACATCTACATCTTTTCATGTTGCTACTTCGGATTTCCTCATCTGACAGAAGGAGGCATAAGAGAGTTGGTGGAATATATTAATATAATATTATTAACATAATTAAACATTCCAGACTTAATAAATTCTTAAAAAAAATATTATTTTAATAAACATTCAATGTATGTCTGAATATATTTAAATTATGAATGCTACTGCTTGGTATTTCATCTTAGAATACTTAGATGATATCAGGTGATCACTATCAGCCTAAAAAATATGTTGTCTCTAGAGATTTTTGTTTGGATTGCATTATTTAACAGCATCTGGCAAAGAAATGAGTACACCTCCTTAAGGTTAACAGAATTAGAATTAGAAGGTTTTGTCAATTTCTTTTCTTCTCATTTAATGAAATTTAATACAGAATGAACAAGTTATGTAAAACATGGTTCCAATCCATTATCTCCTTTGTTTGTGTGGATAAGAGGAAAAAAATAAAATAAAATAATAAAATAAAATAAAGGAATGAAGAATAAACAAAATGTTAGGTTACAATATTAAAGGTCATTCCAAACTTCATATCTGTATAATGTGCAGCAACAAAAGCTTTTACTATAAACCTGAGTTTTCTAAATAGAGCTGTGAACTCTGGGACAAGTACAAAATTTTTGTCTGCATCAATCTCTGTTAAGAATTGAATCTAGTCAGCCTCATTTTCAGTGAGGATGTTATCAGCACCACTCCATGCCCTGTGATATCTCCCTCTCCCAAACAGATCAGGTTTCAGTAGAATTTGGAGCAGTTGCGCAGCCTGACCTTATCATGCTCTTCAGACACTATGTGCATTTGAATAAGGATTTCTGGGAAGGTGCACAAATAGGCAGAACAACAGATTTGCAGAGAACTTCAGTTTCATTTAACAACCATTACAGGCAGTATCTGAGATCACTTTACATTCATGGTCTACTAGCACTGACTCAATATTGCTTTGGATTCCTTCTCTACATGAGCACTTCTACTTTCAACCCAAATCATTTCTAATGATAATTTTTGTCATCTGTTGAAGCTGACCAAGATAATAGCAGTTTTTAAATTAGCTTTTCCTTCCTATGTTCTTTGTTAATATGCTATTATTTGCTATGCTGTTCAGGACTAGACTGATCCCATGTAATATCGTAGCGAAGAAATTAATTGTTTAATGATGAAATGATATAAAATGCATACTGTTTGATGTTTAGCACCAGTCATGACCAGCACTCAAAAACATTTGACTGTATATTTGTTTTAAAATGACTCTATCACTCATAATGCAGAGTTACTGTACTGTATTTTTGTTTAATTGCTCAAAACTTTCTAACTTCTAAGCTCAGTGCTTCATTTTCCTTCTGACAATATCAATTTAAACACTTTTCACGAAGTCTTGCATTTCTGATGGGTAAAATTAACATCCTGGATGCATTTCTGAATGTTACTTGCTAAGGTGTTAACTGTCACACATTTCAGTGTGAATACTTCAGTTTTGCATGGGCTAGAATAATTAATGGGACCCATCCCTACTAAAAAGAAAAATTGCATCAAACATATTGTTTCAAGTCAGATTGTATTTTAACTTCTTTCTCCTCAGTGTCAGACTTTCTGCTTTAAAATAAATAAACAAACAATAGCTGAAACTTCTAAGTAAAGAAGAAACTCAGTGTGCAAAAGATATCTTCCATATTATTTCATATGTATCAATGTCTTCTTTAACAATATATTCCAAATATACTTGGAAGGCTGAATACTTTCCTTTAAGATGTATACTACTTTTCACAATATTCTTAAAGGCTGGTGAAACAATGTAACATATTTTAAAATTTAACTAAATAATAATAATAATAATAATAATGAAGGAACAAATGACTTTTTAGGGAAAAAAAAAAAGAAAAAAAATAAATCAAAATCCTTCATGATTATGCTCTTCCTTTTCAGTGTAAATACAGCAAGGTTTACAGACCACTCACTTTAAGAAAATAAAAATGATAATTGCGGGAGTTTCATCAACTGAGAAAGAGTTCCGAGTTTGTGAGCAGCACTAGAATTTATTTAGACTTATTTTCTGGTGTTAGAGGAAACACAAATAGAAAAATTGTGGGGAAAAACAAACAAACAAACAAACAAACAAAAAAACAAACCAAGACAATAAAAAGCCAAGCTTAAGCTGTTTTAAATTAATCAATCTGACTGCACAGCTTACAAGCAGAAACTTGTCTTAATGCCTTTATGACCCATGTAGTGACTAATATTTGAGTACTTTGTAAATAATGAAATGCCCCAGAACATTAGAACAACATGAAAAATGGTTTAAGTCACTGGGTGTTCCAGATATCAGAAAGAATCTTCTGCCACATGTTGAGAGCTCTCAATGAGAAGAAAGAGAAGAATGTAAGAATTAATTCATACAGAGAGTTACCTGCACCTCCATTTTGTTGTCATTGCTGTTACTTTTAATACACATTTATCTTTTCAATAATTGTTCTGACATCTTCTCGAGAAATTGTGAACCATGAGGCATGGCTACATAAACACATCACTGCAAGTTACTACAAAAGCATAGTATGCATCCTATTATGCTGTAGTATCTGTCTGTTTACATAGGCATGACAATTTTTCCCATACTAATTTTTTCAGGCTGCTGTCTTCAAATAAAGAGTAAACTAAATGACATTTGTTGTGGGATGAAGTCATTCCTGAATAGTAAATAATAAGTAATTGAGGGGGGAGAAAGGAGAGGGAAAAAAAAAAAAAAAAAAAAAAGAAAAAGAAAAAAAAAAAAAAAAAGAAAAAGAAAAAAACTTCCTGAATGTCTACATGTCTACTCAGTCTATTCACTAAATCCTTTATAAATTTGTTTTCAAATTTTTTCTGAATAGAAACAAGTTGACATAAATTATTTCTTTTCATATGCCCTTTAAATACATATTTTTACTGACAGCACACTAATAATGGATGAATATATGAAGTACTTAGGTAAGTGAAAGGTCTTTAAATCAGCTGAGGTAATTAAAATTTTGTTTTGAAGTCTTGGATTTGAGTGCAGCTGTACAAAGCCTTTTCTCCTTGTATTCGTTGCTGGGAACAATTTTGAAGTTAGGAGGAAAGACAGTCCCAATGCTTTAACTCCTGAAGACTGTAATTTGAGACATCCCTGTTTTATAACTGCACAAACCAGCAGTTTCCAGAATGCTCCCATCTGTCCTTCTCCTCAGAGATGAGGTGTGATCACAGCAAGTAGTAACAAGTTGCAAAAAGCAAGACAAGCAAACACACTGAAGAAATTTCCCTAAATATTTTCTCTCTGAAACTCAGAAACATACTTTCATGGGTTTTGTGCCATAAATGTCCCAGGAAAACATTTCAACTTACTTTCTGATCTATGCTTAATTCTGTAGTATGTACTTAGGGCAAGTTTTCATCTCAGCCTGTTCATGTCTCAGCCTCTCATAAGACTTCAATATAGAAATAAATCTCTGCCTGTATTTCAAACAAAAAAGTATCAGCTCAGATAGATGCCAATAAAATAAAAGAAATCAAAAATTAAGTAATATGAAACTTACCCTCTCTTCTTCCTCTTGTTTCCATTAGTGAGTTCAAACTAATTCAACTCTGGCAACATTCATTTCCGCAGCAGCACCTTCTGGAACCCCAGTAAACAATAGGAATACTTTTGCTGTCAACTCAAGTGAAAAAGGAAGAAATATTAAAAGAATAATTATTTTGCCAAAGCAAAAACATCGGAAATCAAAAACTAAATACAGGAGGAAAAAATTATACATTGATTTTTCTAAATGTACTCATTACTCAAATATGATTGATTAGGTGATAACTTCTGGATTAAGAAAAATATATTTACTTAGATGAAACAATATTCTGACATCTTCATTTTACAGATCCTCATTAACATGAAATTAATAGCTGAAGTTCTGACCATTCTCTTTTAAAATACAATTGCACCATTCCACTTTGAGATATACTCTGCCAAATACTTTCTTATAGATTTTAACTGTTTTTATTTCTCTTTTTAGCCTTTACATACAAAATCTAAGATACATAGTTGTTTTGAGTTAGTACCCAAGACTAAAAAAACTTTGCATAATAATAAACTTAGTCAATCTTATCTTGACAAAATCATGATAACAGAGAGTATCATCTTCAGCTAACAATTAAAACTCAACCCAAGATTCACTGCTGATTTGCTAATAGACTTGTAGAGTCCAAACTACTTAAGAAGAAGAGTGGTTTGATTAAAGGAAAAACTGAATTTGATTAAAACCGGTCCCTCTATAGGACACTGTTAACTTCTTGCACCTTCTCCTCCCAAAGTTAATAATGTAATTCTTTAAGTATATTCACATAACAGCTACAAGAGTTTTTCCAAATCACTCTCTTTTCAGGGGGGAAGAAAACAGTCAAGGCCCATATTTTCTTCTACTCTAGCTGGCATTTAAGATTTGAATGGACCTTTTCATTTCTTTCTCTTCTCCTATAGTAAAAATGAACGCAAAATCATACCACATTATATGATTGCTAAGCAGACAAGTAGTTTGAGTTTTGGTGAACTTCAAGTGAGGCCTTTTGACAAGTAAAGCAAATTATCAAGTTTAGTTTGATTGCATCTGCAGCCTTGAAAAGTTGTACAAGACACAAGTGTTAAATATGCATCATCTAAAAATTCTAATCATAATGACTTGAAACACGCTAGTTTTAAAAAAAGGAGAGATGGGCTCCCATTTCTCTATTGCTAGCTAACATAATTCTCAGTGTTTTCATCTTATGTTTGAAAGATAAAGAGCAGGAGAGGAAAGCTGATGGTGTTTTGTTAGCTTTGGCTAGTCATCATTTTATTTCTTTTTTACACTTGACACCATTTAATTCTTGTTGGTTGAATGAACTGCACTTGTGATCAGGAATCAAGAACAGCCACTTGTACAAAGGAGTGTTGGGCTTTTAAAAAGATCCTTTTCCCTGTTGAACTTCATAAAGCTGTCATATTGTATGAATTCAAAGTAGCACAGTAATCAATACCCCACAGTTCTTTCTTTAAAAGCTGTATACTCACCACTAAGCATTTTAAGTGGGGATTCTGATTGCATAAGCAAATTTCAAAAGCTTAATGATATTCCAAAATCTTTGTTACTTATATAGAAAATGAATTTTTAAACCCTGGAATATTACATAACTGTAATATCAAAATACTACATTTGCTTAGGTGATTTCATCTAAAAAAGTCAATAAGAAGAAGTTGAAGGTTACACATGTAAGATTATTATACTTTGGAAAATAAAGCCTGAGAAACAGCCTGAAAGGTTACAAAAACAACAACAACAACAACAAAACAAACAAACAAGAACCACTGAACATGAGTTTTATGAACAATACACTGCCTACAAGTCATAAAGTAATCAATTGAAAACTAAGTCAAATTACAGTGGTGGTATTAGAAACAACATTTAAAAAACATTTTTGCTTTATACAGATGAACCCCTAGCTCTGGAAGAATGCAAGATGCTTTATATATTGGTTCTTTTGCTTTATATACACTCTCTGAAGTCATTTATACCTGGATTTAAATTTAACTTCAACATTAATACATCTTGTGCTATTTTGTACTGTCTTGTCTAATATAATCAGCAGCATAGGTCTTTTGTCATTGTCACTTCTCCGGCACACAGCAAATGCTAAGGAAACAGGATACTGGAAGCTTGCTTATTGTATCTCACCTCTGACTCTGCCTTCTTCTAAAATAGAAAGACTATATAAATACGCATAACATTTTTCTTTATGAATTTATAATAAAATATGTCAAAATCACCATTGTACTCATACAGATTTATATAGGCTTAAAGAATAACTTAAGAGAGATAAACCTTAAGAACACTCTGACAAAGATTCTACTCTTACATCAGTCATTCTTAGAAAGTCTTTACCAAAATGTTACAGCACATTGTCATCACTGTAGGATATTAGAATACACTCAGTATTTTAAAGTTTAGACAAACTTAAATACACTAACAATGCACATCACATTTCAGAGTTGGCATTTCAACTTTGCAGGTGAAAGCCTGAATCCATTTCAAGTCAATGGCAAAACTCCCATTGACCTCAGCAGAAGTCAGATATCACCCTTTATTGCTGGCTTTATTCATTTTTTTTTGCCAATCAAATGACAAATAATTAATAAATGAACAGGATATTACTTGGTCTAAGCAGAGCAGGTAAGAACTAGAAAAGAAGCTTTTCCAATACATTATGCATAAATCAAGCTGTTACCTTTCAAACATTTTGTTTAATGAGTTGGCATTCAACCAGATAGAAAGCCAGTCAAATTCTGCAAAAGACTATTCCTGAATAATTTACTTAATGAATAATATCTTCTTTGGGAGGATAAAATATTTCAAGAGTAATATTCAGCAGTTTACAGCCAGAAGTATTTTATGCAGTATATAATTGCTGCTATTTGCTTTGGGGGAGCATGGATGTATTCTAGATTTTTGTTGTTTTTCTTAGTTCTTCCATCACTGCATGATTACCTGCATTTGTGCAGCCACCACAGTTTCAGTTTGTAAAATTTGCTAACTTTCATTTAAACAAATAAAGTGACATTTTAACATTTTGTGCATTGCCAATGGAATGACAAGGTTGGAAGAGACCTACAAGATCATCTAGTCCAACTTTCCTCCTATTACCATAGCTACAGAAAATCAGTAATAGCTCCTCATCCAGATACCTCTTGAACACTGCCAGGGACAGCAACTCCACCACCTCCCTGTGCAGACATTCCAATGCCTGACCACTCTCTGAGAGAAAAAGCTTTTCCTTATATCTAATCTAAACCTCTTCTGGTACAACTTGCATGTTCAAGGCCAGGTTGGATAGGGCCCTGGGCAACTTCATCTACCAGGTGCCAACTCTGACAACTATAGTGGACTGGAAGTCTCTGATCTATAAAGTCTCTTTCAATCTAAACCTTCTATAATTCTATGATAGTTGGGTGATCAACTGTTTCTCTTTGCTGGGGATTGGGGATCTGCTGCTGTCTTCACTTTTGGGATATATTCCCATGGATCTGTTCACAGAATTAGCTGCCAAATCACGGCCCACAGTTACTACTTCCCTGCTGAATCCAAAGATGATCCATCTTCACTCTTGTCTCTGGTAAGTAAGTTCTAGTTTCAGCTGTGAAATTCAAATCAG
Organism: Excalfactoria chinensis; assembly: GCF_039878825.1. NCBI lineage: Eukaryota > Metazoa > Chordata > Aves > Galliformes > Phasianidae > Excalfactoria > Excalfactoria chinensis. Next base: position 60,180,808 of record NC_092828.1, on the reverse strand, counting down.
TCATATATAGCAAGCACCAACCTCCCAGGAAGAGTGGAGAAGATAATCATCAGGAATTCACCAGTTGAGACAGCGTCTAACTTGTCCATACATTGCCCAGCTTAAATGAAACTCAAGGCACAGTGAACAAATTCTAGCTATAGACATATAATAAATTAGGCAGTGTAACTGTAAATAAAAACATTTTTTAGGCTAGAACTTGATGTATTTTGTAATTATTTTGACCCACTCATTGCATGATTGTTAAAAAACAGTCATTGAGGGTATTGTAATATCTTCTCTGAAATATCATATTTTTATTATCAAGTCAGTTAATACCCAAATATACATTTAAGTATGTATTGTATTATGACATTCTATATTTCTGAAATTTAAAGTTCTTCAATAGACTGATTCCTGATTACAGGAGCCATTTATTATTGGAAGTAACGCAATTATTACTTTTTATAGGTTAGAATATTCCTACAGGATTCAACTTATACAGTTTTTAAGTAACACAGAAACTTTTCTCAATGTAAATACTTTTACAAATTAATTTGCTTAGAGCCTATGCACGAATTAAGTATAGAATTTGAAAATACAATACAAAATATTATTTCAAGACCTTATTTATCTTCTGCTGAAGCACTCAATTCCTTAATCTATCTCAAAAAAGATAACATTAAAAAAAAAAAAAAATCAGTACCAGCACCAATAAAATCCCCACTTCACCCCTCAACCTCCCCAAATAAAAATCAAAAGAAAAGAAAAAAAACAACAAAACCTCTAATCTTCAGGAATGATTTCCAAAGGGGAAATTTTAATTCTTGCAGTTTGTATACATTCAAAATCCCTTGTGAGAATAATAAATAAGATAGTTAAAATAATAATAATAAGGAAATGTATCTCAAGATGATCACTGCTATTTTAAATGGTAATATGCATTACTGTGCAGTATTGTCATACCATCTTATATTATTATTCTGACTGACTTCTATCTTTCAGTACACTGATTAAATATAAAGGTTATGAAGTAGTATGCAAAATATTGCCATTTTAATTAAAATATACTCTCAATTTTGTCATCTATTAAAAAGCCAACAAAACATAAGTAACATTTTTATTAGAATCCCCAATTTTAACAACTCTTTTGAGAGAAATTAGCAAAATTATGTTTAGAAAAGTTATTTCTGGTCGCAACACATTTCTTCTGATAAATCATCTCAAAATATATTAGCTTCAAAATGAATTCTGTTTTGGTGAATAATTCAACACTAGTTGCACAAGGCAGATTCATTTAAAGTAAAGATGAAAAAGTGATTTATTTTTGTATTTTCACAGATAACTTAACCGGTTTATAAACATGCAAATGTAGGTAGCTAATTAAATAAAGAACCAAGTCTTTGAAAGGGGAAAAGTATTGAAAAATTGTCAAGACAGGTAAATTAATTAAAATCATGTCATATCCTCTATTTAATTTACTTCATTTGGAAATTTCCTCTGTGAGAATATTTGATTTAAATGATTTTGTTATTTGACTGTAGAAACTGTTACTATCTTAATCTGAAGAAGTTTGAAAATGAGTAATTTCTAACTAACACATAATATATAGTCTCTATGTCTATCAAACTACCCCTTATTCCTAAGTCTGAAGTCTCAAATGTTACCATAAATGCAGAAGCATCAATCAGCAAAATACCTATAAAATTAAATGAAATAAGTTGCCTTTTCTTGATGCTAAATTGTTGTTTTATGTTGCCTTCCCATTGTTTGTTTATGGAAAGGAGCAAGATAACATTCAAAGATAAAATAAATCACAGAATCATAGAACATTCTAAGCTGAGTGGGACCCACAAACCACCTCACAGTTTTACAAAGGACCACACAAAAATCAAACAGCATGGGTTGTTTTCCAAATGCTTCTTGAACTCTAGCTGGCTTTATGCCATGACCACTGCCCTGGGGGATCCTGTTCCAGTGCTTGAAGAGGAGACAGTGATCAATTGTGTGGATGCTTAGCTATTGGAGAAATCTGGCCATTAGACTCAATTAAGTTTAGTTTGAGGCTGGGCCCAATATCTCCCAAAAGGTGAAGTCTTCCTGCTACGATAAATGCAGCCCCAAATTCACCTTTGCCAGGATCTTTGCTTTTCACTGTGGTTTTCCTTGACTGATCTGATCTATGCAAATGGGAGAAAAGTGTACAGTAGAAGTCAAAACTTTTGTTTACCAGGAGTTATTGTATAAGAGTTTTATAACTAGGTACTATAACTACAGGCTTTTCAGGCTTTGCCTTTTGTTCTGCAAATTCAATGACAAATTAATAGCACACAGATTTAATTTCACTTTTATTATACATTAAAAAATATTAATGCAAATAGCTTAATCTTACCAGTCAGCCTCCACGACTTGTTTTGTTAATGAATATTTTTTTTTTAATATGGATTCAGCTATAAAATAAATCATTTATTTATCTGGCTGCTACAGAAGGCAGTATTTAAGTTTTTTTTCATGAATGGTGGAAAAAGAATAAAATAAGTGTCTAAGTAAATAAAGGGAGATGAAGAAGAAAAAATAAAAAGATTCCTGTGATCTCGATTGATCTACCAATAACAACTGAACATGCTGTCTATAATATACAGAACTAATGATGTGCATTCAAGTTTATGGAAGTGTCTTGAAGTGGTACTTACAACTTTCTTATATCAAAGATGATGGTCAATACTTTATAGATTCCCCGAGCTTATTTATTCCGATCAAAGTATGGAATATAAAAGATTAAACTCTTCTACTAATTACATGCCTGAAGGCACATTAACAATGTAAGTGTCAAAGCTCTGCTAAAAACTCATTTTGCATTTTTAATAAAAACTGATAGCAAGGTTTGAATGCATCTAACTGGAAAAAAAGTAATTTTTGTTTCCATAGCTTCTTTATGAAGGAAGTATAGAAACCTTGAAACCTTACAAGAGTGTAGCTAATTTGTGCTCTGAAAACGGTCTACTAGAAATTTTCCAGTCATACAGTTCACAGTAAGCTTCTACATAATGGGACTGAAAGGTAACATAGTGCCACTAGAAATCTACATTAAATTTGTGATGTATAATACAAATTCAAAACTTTCAAATATCCGAATACTAAAACTGTTACTTTTACTTTTAATTCTATGGAACAGAAATAATTCATTATCTGTACCAAAAACAATAGATTTTTTCAAGCCTTAAAAATTTATCTCATCTATCTCAACATTTTCACTCATCTTCCTGTTCTGGAACAGACAGTAAATTTCTTAACTTCATGGTATGAATATAAGAAACAATGGCATTTCACAGAATCCTTAAAAAACACTTTAGTATAATAAACTTCAGTGAAATTTCAACTTCTGATGATTGCAAAAACTCTTTGACTTTTGTCATAGATCCTGTTTATTATCATTACTTACCAGGCTGCACTACATTTTCAGGTAAGTGGAATCAGCAGACCTCATAATAAATAGGATGAGTGTCATATTCTGAACTCAGCCATTCCCTGAATGCCATTTAAATATTCTCATTCATTTAGAATAGAGCAATGAAGCAGCCAAGGTAAAAGACGTGATACAGACTGGGACATCTTCCATCAAATGTAATACAATGGCTGTATATATTATGTGTCCATAATTTACCACTAAACACTCTAGAAAATGAAATCAGGCTAGGTAAAATGTCACAAACTCTAGTAAAATTTGAAGCTATATTTATAGTATATATAAATATATATATAGTAATTGCTGTCCATTTGGATATGTAACAAGGCAATCCTCAGGTTACCCAGACTGAGAAGGTCTTAGCAAGCATTACTGTCAATTTGTTATCCAGATATGAATGTAGTACTTCCAGGTAACTTGGGATTGTTTTCTGCTTTGATTATAACATGACTTTTTTCTAAATATAGTAATGTGGATTTTACAGATTCATAGAACCATAGAATGGGCTGGGCTGAAAAAGACCACAATGATCATCTAGTTTATATCTTCTGCTACGTGCAGGGTTGCCAACCACTATCCCAGGATGTCCAGAGCCATATCCAGCCTGGCCTTGAATACCTCCAGGGATGGGGCATCCACAACCCTCTTAGGCAACCCGTTCCAGTGTCACCACCCTCTGCATGGTCTTCCCAGGCACATAGGTAAGGCTCACCAGCCTGTAGTTCCCTGGGTCTTTCTTTCTCCCTTTCTTAAATATAGGAATAATGTTTGAGAAAGAATTGTGTGATCTCTAAAGATAGTAACTTATGAGCGTTCTCTGAAGACTATCAAGTAGTTTGCAACGGAGTTTTGTTTATTTAAAATCTTCAGGCAAAACCATAGAATTGCTCTTTGATCACAAAGAATTCAACAACTTACATAAATTGCTGTATGAATGTTCATGTCAAAAGCTGAAATAAATAAAAAAGCTGAAATAAACAATTATAGGCACTTATGTCAATCCTGTGGCAGTTTTTTCACCCATCTGCTTCTGACGAACCCCAGCAACTGTTGAATATGGAAGCAATAATTAAAAGAAAAGCTCATTGTTTTGTGTTAGAGAAAAAATGAAACTATTTTCTTTTGTCTCCGCCACTGTTAATTTTAGGAAATAGAATAAGACAAGGAGAGACACAGTATGAAATACAGCAGATGTTTTCTTATTTAAGAGTTATGTACTAAATCTTCCCTCAAGGGAATCACCAGCTCCATCAGTTTTGTCAAGCACTGTCACAGAGCCAAAGTGCACCTCAACAAGTCTAATCAGCCTGCAGTCTCACAAACTGAGAAAGTTACTTAACACTTTCCCTCTGCAAATCTCTTCAGATGTGACAGAGAAAGTATCAGGCATAAGGGGAAACATAAAGCCACCGCAATGAAAAGCTGAAGTGTTCTAGAAACACCAGTTTCACCCCTCAAACACTCACAGTTGTTTGTTTTTGTTTTTTTTTTCAGTTAAGAAAATATCGAAACAATTCTCTCATATTGCAGGAAAAAAAAAAAAAAAAAAAAAAGGACAATGTCAAGTCAGATAAACAATTTCAAACAAAAAATACTGTTTAAGAGATCACTTTATAGCTTGCATGAAGAAAATTTTTCATGCAGTTCCCATTTTCCATACTAGAGTATAATCAGATGTTAAAGGTTAAAGGACATTCTGCTGAGTTAGTTTCCCCTTTGTTTAAAAAAGAAAATACAATTATTGTATTTGTGTTGTGCCAGAATATTCATCATCCATATTTCCCTAACACTATTAGATCAGACTGTACCATTAATGTCTATTCTTCAGTTTAGTTCAAATGCCTGATAGTCAACGAAAAGGTGAATGACAGACTGACTTGAGAATTTAGAATATATGCTTGTTTTTGTATGATTATGTGACTTTCCTATATTTAGCATGATAATGTGGGGGAAAAAAAGAATCCTCTCCTATCCCATTGAATGTAGCTAAGGTAATTAACTGTGCTTCTCCTGACATTGACTATGGGTTTACTCATGTCACTCAGGCTGACAGTGAGCAGCAAGAGATCAAGTTTTCTGTATTGCAGCATTGTACATATTCTACGGTTTTTGATGTAGGTAGTATGATATACAGCACTGCTGGTTGGCTAAATATTTTGTCTCACCTAAAAAATGACTGGCAAAAACCAACAACAACAAAAAATAAATACCCCCAACAGATATAATCAAGTAATACTACAGTTAGAAAGCCTCATGTAAAATGATTGTAAAACAATCCAGTAATAACCAATCTATCTGGTTTAATGATAATAAGCATGCAACTAAAATGGTAAAGAAAATGTGTTTTGTTGTCATAAATATCTTACCAAAATTTCAAACTGTTTCTCTCTGGATATCAAGAAAGATTTCAGCCAGAATATTATGAATAAAATTTGGAATTATACTCTACACCTCTGTGCAAACTGCTGTTCTGATACTTCAGCCAACGTGCATTCTGCTGAGGTCTTAGCTTCAGAAAAGCCTCCTTATCAGTTATAATTATTATATGCTGACTACAAAAATAATGACTATGTCTGACTACATCAGTGAGTACTTCCTAATTCTTCAGGTATTCTTTAATTTAAAAGTTGGTTAAAAAGTTAAAGGTGGTGTTTTTAGAATCTCTGTACTGAAATAAGCACAACAGCAGTTTGCAAAAACCCTGAAGCAAACAAAAATGTTTAAGTTTCTTTTCTCTATATATGAAAAATCAAAAATGAGATAAAGCAATAATAATGTTTGTAAAGCATCTATTCAATCACCTTGCCTGCCTATCTGGTTTGGAAATAGCATTGCCATCTCTATAACACTCAAATTCTGAGTGTTATTTTGAATGTGGGTAAATAAGCCAATGAGTCAGCCTATTCAACTGGCAGTAGTTCATTGATTATGATGCATCAGCTGGGAAGGTACACAAGAATTATTTGTACTTTAATTATCAATAGCAACACTACATTTATAAAATCATATCAGAATGCTTAAAACCTTGCAGATAAGTGGCTCACTATAGCTATGACTATGCTTCGCAAGGTCACTGCCTACACTTCCTACACATTCAAAATTTTATTCTAATGCATTTACCCAGAATATCTAAAGTGTCTGAAATTCAACATTGATCTTGTTCTATTGCATATTTCGCTTTCTGATAAAAAATAGTTGTGTAGAATCTGTGAACTCCTGATTGTCCAGGCTATGATTGACTCCTGGCCACACTGTCATATTGTTAGAAAGGGATATCTACAAGCTGGGCCTTGCAAAATTCATTGCAAGATTCATTTCATTTTCTCGTAACAATTTCATTTCAAAAGGGCTAAGGACTGAAGATGCAATCTCAAGCAATAATTCATGCAGCAGAAAAATAAGCATCCATGAGCAAGGGTGCATCTATGTGGACTGCAATGAAGTGCTTACTGTGTTCCTATTGACTTCATGCTGTATTCTCTTAACAGGTAGAGACAAGGTTGCCTGTTTGCCTTTGCTGAGCTGCACACTGATCCTGGTGCACCCAACAGAATCAAGGAGAACTTGCCTCTTTCATGCGAGTAACGGTAGATTAGGACTGAAAATGTCAGTAGTATTCATCAACAAAATTTGATCACATCTAATATGCTAATATTTGCTAAAATAACAGCTTTGAATATTTTCAATGGTATGATTCACATGGGATAAGAGGTTTCGTATAGCATACAGGTACTACACATAATTCATTCTTTGCTCAGCTTTTCTAGTTAGCTCTGAAATTGGACTAGGAGTAGTAGAAAAAGTAAAAGGTATCTTAACACCAAATGATTTTTGCATTGACATTTCATTGTTGCCTGATGTTGTTAGCCAAATACTAATGGAGACATTACACTTCCTAAAAGTTATTGAAGAAAAAAACAATGTAGATGCTTTTTCTTAATTTATTACCTTCTTGCAAAGCACACAATAATCCCAAAATTTTCTGTGGATAATTCAGAATTTCATATTTGATTTTATAAAAGAAAATACAACTCATTCACCTTCAGCAAGTTTGCTGACGATATGAAGTTGGGAGGACTGGCTGACACACCTGAAGTCTGTGCTGCCATTCAATAAGACTTGGACAGGCTGGAGAGCTGAGCACTAAGAAACCAGATCACGTTTAACAAAAGCAAGTATAGAGTCGTGCACCTAGGGAGGAATAATTGAATGCACCAGTACAGGTTGGGGGAAGACCTGCTGGAGAGGAGCACTGCTGAGAGGGACCTGGGTGTCCTGGTTGATGACAGGTTGGCCATGAGCCAACACTGTGCTCTCATGGCCAAAAATGCCAATGGCATTCTGGGGTGCATTAAAAAGAGCGTAGCCAGTAGGTCAAAGGGGGAGGTAAGGCCTCATCTGGAGTGCTGTGTCCAGTTCTGGGCTCCCCCGTACAAAAAAGACAGGGATTTCTTGGAAAGAGTACAGTGGAGGGCCAAAAAGATGGTGAAGGGCCTGGAGCATCACCCCTATGATGAAAGGCTAAGTGAACTGGGTCTGTTTAGCCTAGAGAAGACTGAAAGGGGACCTGATCCAGGTCTATAAATATCTAAGGTGCTGGGGGCAAAGTGGAGAGGCCAGACTCTTTTCAGCAGTGTGTGGAGACAGGACAAGGAGAAACAGCCAGAAACTAGAGCATAGGAAGTTCTTCATGAATGCACACAAAAATTTCTTTGCAGTGAGGGTGACAGAGCACTGAAACAGGCTGCCCAGGGGGGTTGTAGAGTCTCCTTCTCTGGAGATATTCAAGACCCACCTGGACACCTACCTGTGCGACCTGGTGTAGGAAGCCTGCTTTGGCAGGGCAGTTGGACTCAATGACCTCTGGAGGCCCCTTCCAACCCCTACAATTCTGTGATTCATTTCTCCTTCTCTACCAAAGATGCTATGGGAGCACCAGACATTTTATTGTATCAACCGTAAGCACTCAGATGTGGAGGTATGTCAGTCCATCTGTATAATTACACTGATGAAAAGTTCTTAAAAATCTTTTCTGGCTATTGGAATTTACTTATACACGACTAACAAAGATTGTCTTGTTGCAAACTCATGATGCTTAGTGATTATGAAGATGATGATGAAATGAACTTCAGTTCCTGAATATTCTTTGTTTCATTTTCAGTGATATAATACAGTACATGGAGTGCACTTTATAAAGATCAGTGCAAAACAGAAATAAAGGGAGAGACTATCACAAAGAATTGTAAACTAGATCTCAGAAGTCTTACTTTATGTACAAAACAAAATAAATAACCTTAACTTGTCAAAATAAAGAAAAAAAAAACAAAACTAAAATTTTGCCTAAAATAATTATACATGTTTGAATAACACTGTATACTCAAGGACTTCTTAAGGCAACTGTGAAGCTTTTCACTGTAACAATCCAATACTCTGAACGTGAGCATTTTGAATTCATTACGACAGACATTATGTCAGATCTTACAGTCCAAATGGAAATGGTATTTTCATTCAGTAAGTGGTTTTGAAGTGTTGATGTTGTTTTTCTTGTTTTATTTTTAATATATGACGTAAATAAGACATGGATGCATTTTAGAAGTCTGGTGGTTTTTTTGTTTTTTTTTGTTTTGTTCTTCAAGCCATCTAGCTGGAAAAATAATTATGGGACATTATAATACCTGACTTGTACAAGCATACAAGGTTGTAGTGGAGCACATAAAGAGAAAATAAAAAACAAAAGTCTCACAACACATCCCCACTTAAAAAAAGTTATCTTTAAATCATCACCATGTATTATAAAGGTACATTTTCCCTCTTTTCTCAATGACATGTTTAACACCACATTCCAGAGATTGTACTTTCCAAGATATATACAGCTATTGTGTGTGTAAGGTGGAATGATACAAAGATGGTTAAAAAACAAAAAAAAATTAAAAGGCTATTTACAAGGAAAGACTTACCAACATGGATGCCCTTACTGGGAAACACTGAGGCAATCTCCACCAGGGAGCCATCTCCAAGAGATGCTGCCTTAGTTGTGGTCAGCCCTTAAATGAGGTCTAGAGGAGGTGGACTCAAGCTCCACCCCTTCTGGGAGCACAGCTAAATTATTCTCACCTGTGCTCCCATAGATTACCCAACACTTGCCTCAGCTGATTAATCAGAGGTTCAAGCTGTGATTACCAATTTCCCATACAGCATGTGTATATATATATATATATATATATATATATATATATACATACATATACGTGTATATATATATATACACACACACACACACACACATATATATAAAGACGTTCTAATAACAATAATCAATTGTAATTTGCACTTATAAAAGATATATATGTCATTCTGAAAGTAATGTCTTCTATCTATTTCCATGGAAACTACAACAGATAGAAAGAATGAAGTAACACTATTTGATGGTGCAAATTCTCAGCTACAAAACACTATTTTTTCAACAGTTGTGCCATTCTGCCATCTTGCCCCTCTGCTTCCATCTGTCACACAGCAACAAAATGTAATGGAATATTGTCAGGAAGGTTCAGCCTCTACCGTCATACCACCAACATCCACCTCTGACGCCACGGGTCAACATAATAAAATAGGAGGCATTACTTTCAGAGCAGCTCTCATGCAGCTCTATTATGTCATGTTAGCATTTTAATCTCTAAAATATTTTTAAAAATATAAAATATTTTTTCATACAAAATCCAATTAGCTCTAATCCTTAGAGTCAAGTTTTTGGAAGAAAAATAAATTTAATTGCAATACTTTTCTTAGTAGTTTTTATTGCATTTCAACATATTTCTCATCATTTTACTCTACAAACAAAAGTACTGTTCTAATATTAATCCTTACAAACTATACTACAGAAGACATTAATAGTATCACATATTTTCTACTAAAACAGCAGCAGAATTTCTAGCTTCGTAATAAATGTTGTTAGAAGGCAAATGAGGGACATGCTGTTTTCATATTTTTGATACAGTCAGTTTTGGAGGATAAGCAATGCTTCATTTTTTTTTTTTTTTTTTTTCTGCTTTCCTTTTCTTTCTAACTAGTGAAATGTTTGGGAATGGGCTTCTTCAGTTTTTTGAATGGTCCCATGGGTATTCTCTGTTTTGGATACCACTATTAAAATCTTTGTTATCTTCCTTTTGAAGGCTTGATTTCAAACATACTGTACTGCTTATAAATATACATCCATAAACTTCAATAAAATTCTTAAGATTGTTTCATGGAAGGTTACTGCACAGCACTGCATCCCTGCTACCAGAGCTTTTCATGCAGCTTGAAAATCCAGTGACATTTTTCTTCGCAAGAAGACTTAGAACACAAGGGATTTCTGTAAGGAAAGACTCAAATTTCTAAGCACTCACCTTTACGGACATTGTAAACAGCTGGAAAAACCAGCCCTATGGAAGGAGAGCAGTGAGCTCAGTGCAGTTCCTTGGAAGACAAGTTGCAGGTACCCTGCACTAAGGAGGTAACTCTGGGAAGGGGGAATATTTGGCTTACTCTTAAATATATATATATATTCATATATAATAAAAAAATTAAAGGCTACAATAGTCTGAGGCAGACTGTGTTCTAAAGTAAAACTAGCACCCACTCTAGTATAGGTCAGACTATTTAGCATTTTAAAGTACTGGGATATTTTTGCACACCACAAAGCTCACACCAGGTAATACCCTTGAAGACTGCAATCTTTGCTCATCCACACTCAGCTCATTACAGTTCTTTGGTTCTGTGCAGAGGGATCATGACATGACATTTTAACATGCGTACAGTGCACTTCAAGAATTTTAATTGCTTTAAAACTGTTGGTAGCTTTTTTTTTTTTTTAAACTGTATTAATTTATTGCTTCAGAGTAAGTCAGCTGAAACCCTTGCCAGATAGAAATAACTGGCCCTGAATACTGATGAACAAAAAGAAAATATTTATGTCATGCAAGTGTTCACTCATTCATTAAGTATTCATGAATTGGTTTTTTGGTTCTTTTTTTTCCTTCTTTTTTCTTTCTGCTGCAATGTGAAAGGAGGCCAAAGTTGAGATTTATATCTCATGGAATCATAATTTTTAATAAACTAATTCTGTACCATGTTTCAGAAAACAAAACAAAACAAACAAACAAAAAAACATTGAAAGTTTAGCACAATTTACACATCCATGATGATATGTAAATACCACAAGAGTGGTATTGTGAAGCTTTTCGTAGTTTTTATTGAGCTGTCCTCCTCCCTATCTCAATGCAGAAGAAAAAGCTGAGAGGACCTTCTCACAGTTCACTTCTAAACAAGGTTTCTCTGTAAAACTCTTTACTGCTACTCCTACATGGACCACAGATCATTAAAAAAAATGATGATAATAAAGTGCCTTAGTTCACAAAGTTTGCTCCTCTGACCAGGCCTTGGGGATCTCATCTTCAGGCAGATTTGTTTCTAATCACAGCTTATCTGTAACATTCAGAAATTCCTCAGGCCAATAAGCAAACTCTAGCATTTATGAACTATTTTCAATTCCTGATAATGATAGCAAAAATGAACTGGGGACATGCAATGCACCATTTAGATTAGAGATTTTAGATATTAAAAACATATCAAGCCCTTGGATTAGCTGGGCTACAGGACTCAATTGAATGATACTACTTTGGTTAATTAATTGAGAAATAATCTGAGGAAATAAGATTGCTCTCCACAGAGATGAAAAATAAAACCACTATTTATGTATTAAAACTCCATGTATTAAGGACCAAATCAGTACTGGAATCTTAGGTTTCAGCTTCACTATTATCTGAAAATTTATATCTGCCTCAACTTTAACCCACCATTTCAGACTATTTTCTGTTTAATTGATACTAGGTCCAAGCATATTACACTTTTATACAGAAAAACCTTTCACCAAAAAGAGCTTCTTCCCCAGTTTAACAGTCTTCTAGGCACTTCTCTGGGTCAGAAGGCAGTGACAGAGGATTACTCCCTCCAGGAAACAGATTTGTGCTGCCTGGACTTTTCATGACAGTGCTATTTACTGCTTTGGACCTGTGATGATGTCTAGTACCTGGATAGCTGTGATAGTTCACTGAATTCAGTCACATGGGGAAAGAAGTTTTAACATTTTTCTCTGTCTTAACCATTAATTTTCTGGCTGCCTGATTTAAAAAAATCAACCAAACATACAAACAAAAATCCCACACCTGTTTCTTGCTGTATAATATGCATCTTGGAAAAATATTCAGAATTCAAATTTTCTTTTGGCTCTGAACATTTGATATCTGAGTCTTTGTGCTGAGGCTATTTGTTAATCACAGCATGTTGGATCTATAATACCTCAAAAAATGTGACTTTGTTTTCTGATTCTGAGTCCTGACCAAGTTCCTGTCCTCTGCAGAACAAGGCCTTTGGCTTCCATCCCTTCCATAGATCACAAGCAGGGTTGCTCAAATCTATCTACAGAGTTTTTTGTCTTGCCTTTCACTAATTGTTTTGCAGAGTACACACTGATTTATGTAGCTCTCAGTTGACTGCTCTTGCATGAATATTTCAAGCTCACCTCTGTCATGAAGTATGAGTTATTTTGTGATATCAGTTCTTAAAATGTGTTGTATTTCTACTCAGGGCATTTTTTTGTTAACAAATTAAAGTCAAATTAATTAAATACAAATAACATTTAAGTAATAAATTAAATATATACCTCACATACAGAACTCAGTTATCAAAGCATGTTATACCTTCCTGTGTCATTTTCTCTGGCTATCCTTGGAGTATGCACTGTTTTCCTGCCTGCAGGACCCGATCCTCTTCAGTGCCTTGCTGGATTGCCTGGAGCTTCCCAGATGCGAAGGTAATGTAGCATGTTGATAGACTTTCTCTCTTGTTCTGCAATGCCATCTGTGTTGTGCTCAGGAAGGTATGCCCTGTTCAGCATGTCAGCCACCAGTAGTGACTTTCCCCATCAGAGCTTTGTTTTCCCATCATAAGCTGGAATCTAAATAACATGCACTGTAATCATGAGGATGCAGAAGTGGGTTTCATGATGCTAATAGCCTGAATCCATGCTCTAACATTCAACCTGTGCCTAAAGATGAATCAGTGCAACTGTTCTGTTCCAAAATATACTGCTAGCATCCCCTTTTCTCTTAGTATCCACCACTCATGCATCTGTTAGTGCCCTACTGGAAAATGATATGAGATACTGGGTTTTGCACAAATGTTTATCATAGTTCTCCCATGCTCTCATCTTGTGGCAATAACTCTTATGCAGTACTGAGATTCTTTAAAAAAAGCAAAGTATCATTTTTGTTTTTTATTGTTTCTACAAGTCTCTAACTAAATTGATCTTGAAAATGTTTTTTACAAGAATCTAGAAGGTTGTTTATAGTCTCTTTATATTGCTGAATTTCTTTTTAAATACTTCCTCCAGAGATATATATATGAAAGCTGTTAACTTCTGAAACAAAATCAGATTTGGAGGTAGATTATTTTTTTCATCTTCAGCAGGTCCAACAAAGGTCATAATGTTTGGATATTTGCTGGATCACCTCTTAATATACTATACAATACTGTCAATGCCAATTACTCTTAAAAGCACATATTATCTGATATCTATTTAAGGGTCTAAGATGGATAACTGTCTGAATCTTCACACTGCTTCTTCCTTATCCAACTAAAGCATGCATACATACATATATATATATATATACACATAACTATATAAAAATATACTTATATATATTTCCTTTTAGAGATAGATTACTTTTCCTTAAAGAGATTACAGCTGGGAGAATTAAGAAGGATAAATTTTCCATTTAAGATAGACAGATACTACTATATACTACTTTCAGATACTACTGTATACTACTTTCTAGAGATAATTAAATAACTGAGCACAGCCCTGCTGAAGAGGACCTGAAGTACTGGTAGATGGAAAACTGGACATGAGCCAGCAATATGTCCTTGCAGCCCAGAAAGCCAACCATATCCTGGGCTGGTGAGGCCTCACCTGGATGTGACCTCTCATCCAGATGTGAAGTCCTCAGTACAGGAGAGACACAAGTCTGCTGGAATGCATCCAGAGGAGGGCCACAAAATGATCCAAGGGATGGAAAATCTCTTCTATGAGGACAGGCTGAGAGAGCTATGGCTGTTTAACATGGAGAAGAAAAATCTCCAGGGTGACCTGATATCCTCATAGCAGAGGAGTTGGACTAGATGACTTTTAAAGATCCCATTCATATCCTATGAAAGGATATGGCAGGATTTGAATATTAGAAGAACAGGTACACACATAGGATTACAGTAGAAAAGTATGTAAGTACATTTATTTTTACATTTATTTTATGAGTGGAAGAAATGTGGAGATTTAAAATCCAAGATTAAACAAAAATTAGCATCAAATTTCCACAGTAATGAATACATCTGCATTCATTATTAATCAAGTATTTGGGAGATTTTTAAGTGCTGATTAAAGAGACTAATTTGAACTTTAATTACAATTTTAAAACTTTTCACACTGCATTGTCAAACATTTAAATAAAGTTAAATGAAAAGGAACAGAGAAACAATTTTATCATTTGCATCATTCATGACTCTTGACTAACATAGCTTTTTACTATTCTCCTATGCACATTGTGTAAGAAGATTCAGTGTTATGGCAAAACAGTAAATGAAATTCTTGCCCAATCAAAATTGATGTCAACTTATTTTAAACAGAGATCTTTGCTTTACACAAAGACCCTAACATGCTGCAAATTGTACGAATATAATCCATGTATCCTGCTATAAAATAATCAAATCCCCTTGCACCCAAAGTGTAAAATATTGTACAAGCAAGAAAACATGCTCCATTAAAATAGACATACCCATACTGAAGAGATGGAAAGCTTTTTTTATCAAAATTGAAGAGATCAAAACAAAATCAGTAACTTCCTCCAAACAATTTTTTCTACACTTAGATTTATTTAAGTGAATGGAAAGCTCATCTTTCCGTCAGGAAAGTTCTTATTCCTGGTGTCCCAAATAATTTTGTAGTTACTTTTCCAGAAAATAATTTGTTGAGTAGGGTCAATGTCGAGTGCTGTTATTTTCTCATGTTTGCTTATTTATTTACTATATTCGTTCTTTCACGTGAAAAAAAAACAAACATACATTCAAGATTCATCACTCTTTTCACAGTGATGAAAAGCCTTCCAAAGATTACTCTTTCTGTTTTTAATTTAACTTGTTTTTTTGGCATTGGTCCTGCCTTTTTTTTTTTTTTTTTTTTTTTTTTCATTTATCCACTCACACCACTTAATTTCATTATATATTTTTTTCCTTTGGAGACATTCTTGATTGGATAATGACAGTATTCCAATGATTCTATTGAAGTTTTGTGTTGTTGTTGTTTTGTTTTGTATAAAAAAGTTTATTTGCATTGTCTTCTCTATTATGATCAAGGTACTTGTAATAATGTGTCTTTTAGAGAAATCCAGATGTGCTTTATATCCTATTCTTCAATTATCTGTTCAGACAGTTCTGGTAAAGATGTGTCATTTCTGTAGCTCTGCCAATTTAATTTCATGGCCAGTTCCAGAATGCCAAGATGATAATGTAACAGTTGCTAATGCCTGAAAACACAAAACACTTTTCTGTCTTTTTTTTTTTTTTTTTTTTTTTTTTTTTTTTTTTGACAAATTGCTGGGCAAAATATGTCCATATCCCTTCTGACTTGTAGCAAGAAGTGATTCTCACTTTTCTTAGTCCAAAGGTATGTTTGGCTTATTATTTTCAGCTGGACATAATAATCTTTCCAAGATAACTCTTCTTCAAAGTTGACTGCTCTCTGACTTGGTCAATTAAACAAATCATCTGCATAATCATTTATCTTGGGTTATCACAGCAAGAAAACTGATGCTAGATTTCATTTTCACAGGGAGAATTCCAACCCAGAAATGTTCTTCATTGCTAACAATGGAAATGTTGTTAAGTTATATTATTTGTCTCACGGCTATAGTTCCTCATACACATCAATTTTACTAGCTAAAATGAAACGTCAAGCCTCACTTATATCCAATCTTTAAGCTTAAAATAATGCTATATATTATGAGACCAAGTAAGAAAAATTTTACTAAAAATACTACATATTTCTTTGATAGGGAGGTAATTTGTATCTAGATTTTATCTTCTTCATGTATCCAATTATAGCTGAAGTTAGGACCTGAAGCCTCCACTGAAAGCAACAGTGGTGTGTATACAAAACTAAATACATAAACAAGGATATACTTCAAAAAGTGTACTTAGACTTAAAACCACCAAATTTAATCTTAATATATTATGGTGTTAATATAAGGTTTTTCTAACAGTTTTCTAGTGAAATTCTCTCTGCTTACAATTTTAATTGAAGCTGAAGGCTTCTTTTCCAAAGGTCAGACATATGTGAGATAATGAAAGGGCTGCGATTTCCAGAAAAATTTTATCTGACTTAAGTTTTCAGACATTTACAGCAACCCCTCACTACACGTGTACACCTGGCTTTCATGGTAGCTATACAACCATAGAACTTTCAAGATAATACTTTGCAATGTCCTTGCTCATTTAACTGTTAATTCTTTAAGGCCACTGTGGAGAAGGCTTCTTCTCCATAAAAGGAATTTAATGCTTTTTTTGGCTGATGTAAGCCAGAATTATCAGAATATCAGCAATATCAGAAATGCGTATTTCAGTTCTTCAATACTTACTGATTCGTAACAAGTTCATCAAAATAAAATAAGTCTTTCCTTCATCCTTTCATCTCAAATATTCCTTTTTTATTATTATTTTCCTCTATTTGCTACATTTCTTTGTGCAAACCTTACCATCATTGCAGATTTAGTTCAATACTTCTTTTGGTTAGCCTTCCTCTGCTATTTTCTCTCACATTTGCTAGTTTTTGCTTCCTCTTCTACAAATGCTGAAACTCTAAGACACTCTATTTGGATGACAGCCAGTCTTGAAAAATTCATGTCTTTGAAATCCCACTTTAACTTATGTATTCCTGCTGTGGGTGGGAAAATGTTTGTGGTTTCCATGTACCTGCAAGGCAAATTCTCTGTCAACTTATATCCCTTTCAAAAGTACCGAAGTCTGCAAGTGCCATCAAATTGAATTTATTTGTCTTGGAAAGCACTGTTGTTGTTTGTGGGTTTGGGGTTTTTTTTTTTTGTTGTTTGTTTGTTTATTTGTTTTGTTTTTAAGAATGACAGATATTACTGTTATAGAATTGAAGTGCAGCACTCTCCCTAATATATATCAAAGTTCTTCACATATGTATAATGTTCTTGATGATGACATCAGCTGATGTTAAACTACTGAAATAAATAGCGCTAAAGGTTAGACATGAGTGTAAATTCTATTATTAAATTCATCAAAGTTTCAAAAGCTCCTAAGTTCAAAAGGAAGAGAAGCCCCATAGTTGCTCAGCTGCTTTTAAATACAGTCCCTCTTACTAATTTTCTTGCAATGAACATACAAATTATTTCTCTTAATTTTATATATTCCAGTGATTTGTCTTTCAAAACAAAGCATTTTCTATGTAGCCTTAGATGACATTAGCACTACTTAGTTTGTTATAAATGTTTTCAAGGAACGTGGTGAAATTTGTGTTTCCATATTAGGAAATTCTTAGGACTTATTGCATTCGCACACAGTAAAAACTGTACAATACTCATCTATTCCTGAAATCAGAGAATCAGAGCCTTAAAAGATTGTTATGACACAAACTGCAATGTTGACAAGCTAGACATTTTTCCTGAAAAATATGAAATCCATTAAAAAAAAGAAAGAAGATAAAGTAACAAGAGCCTTGAAACGGTAAAATCCAAAATAAGTACAGCAGAGTCACAAGGTCAAATCTCTCCACAACTCATAAAACAAATACAGAAAGCTGAATATTTAGTGATGCTGTACTTTAAAACAGGTAGTTCCTGCTTACGTTTTTTTCCACATGCTTCTTCTGTGTACAGATTAACTCAAATTAAATTTCACACTAATCCTTCTAATGCTGAGTGTGTCTCATTAAGCTTTTCTGGATTCAAACAATTCACAGAAATAGAAAAGCATTGCAATACTGAATTTTACAGCATAAGATGCTGTTAAAAACACCAAATAGAGAAAATTAAATACTTCATCTGTAAAAATTTAATTTGAGCAGGGTGCCTGGAATATATATTCAAATGTGTTTTATGTAGCAACTTTGCAAATAACGTTCACATAAAAATGTAAAGAAGAGCTGTTCTGTACAAAACTGTGCCTCTTAAATACCTTCGTATTTTTTATATGTCAAAATCCCATGCAATAAGAAGGTAGTACAATTGTCTGATCCATTACATACACTAAATTTTAATTATTGCGGTTTCTAGCCTGTAAATATTAACTTTATATAGGAATTGGAATGAAAATCAGGTACCGCTGTCATTTGAAATCACTGAAGAATTTACATTTGATTTTACCTTTTCTGCTGTTTCTGAAGTTTAGAAATACCTTTTTCAGGCAGACTGACACAGATGTGAAACAGCAACAGGAAGCATTTGAGCTTTTCTTTGAGCTTTCTTTAATATATAAACTAATTAAACAATTTGGGGTAAAACAGTGATTGTAACTAGAAAAATATAAAAGACAGTAGGAGAAGAGATGATTAAGTCATTAGCTCTCTTGGACACAGAGTGAAAGCTGAATATTGATTTTAGAACTCTGATGGTTTAGTTGGAAGTTGGGCATGAGGAAATTTATGGTATGCCAGAAAACAAATATATCTGCTGAGTATATGTAATATACTCATGTATATTACATATGTAATACATAATTAATTAATCTCCCTTAGATTTTTGAATTCAGAGTCAACTATTGAACCTAAATTGTAGGCTTCCCTTAGGAACAGAGGTTGACTGAACAGAGAACGAAAAGGTAACATTTTTTAAAATGCTACCTAATATAGGATTGTTTTCTTTCCCTAGCTTCCCTGTTTTCTTTTACATTGTGGTTGAATTATTCTACTCACAGAACTTGTACTACAACATTTTTTCCCTGAGTAAAATGAATTTCAATCTGTTTGTTTACAGGAATCTACTGCATTCTGTTGTCTGCTATTTACTGTACAGTTAACAGACATTAATCAATAACAGTTATTGGAGATTAATCAATCACCTTCAGTTTGTTATTTTGGCAAGATTTGCAATACCATACAGAGAACACAGAAATGACAGAAGATTAGGAGAAGTAAATCTGTATGTGTACCTTTAAGCCTTGTGTAATAAAAGCTAATTATTTTTCATAAATGATCCAATCAATTTTCATTATCAAAGAAAAATATTTCTGCTGAAGTATTTCATGAAGATCAAATTAACAAGTATGTGCCCACTATTTTAGAGGTAAAACTGATTAATGAGCATACAGGTAAATACATGGACATTAAGTTACTCTTCTGCTGAACTGATGTACAAAATACACTTTGATGCCATCTTGTAGAAAGACTTGGGCCAATAGTCAAAGTACTTTTATGCCTTCATAATTGCAGTAATGTCTGTAACATCGTTATTTGAAACTGATCTGATGCATTTGACAATAGATACTTTTCTATTAAATGTGGATTCTAATCTAAATATTACGTTTTATTTTACTAATTAAAAATATCTTCAAAATTTTGAAACAAATTTGTTTGCAGCAAGGGAGACAAAGGGAATCACATCTTGAAGCACTCCAGAAAGACTCAATTTAGACTGCCTGAGAAATGCTAGCTAATCTTCATTCTCACATTTCTCTAATATTAATCTAATAAAGCCATAACTGTGAGTCAGTAGTTAAGTTAGAATAATAGAATCATAGAATGGCCTGGGTTGAAAAGGAACACAATGATCATCTAGTTTCAATCCCTGTGCCATAAGCAGGGTAGCCATCCACCAGAACAGGCTGCCCAGAGCCACATCCAGCCTGGCCTTGAATGCCTCCAGGGATGGGGCATCCACAACCTCCTTGGGCAATGTAATCCAGTATGTCATCACCCTCTGAGTGAAGTGAAGCTCTTCAATTTCTTGGGCACCCCTGGGTTGTACACAAACTGATCTTTCTAGAAACACACTATTTCTAGACAAAACCTTCTGATTACGTTTTTCTACATTTTCTCATTTTTCAAGTAATTCTTTAAATAAAGAAAGAAATTAACAAAACCCCAAATCCTCCTAATAGGAAAACTGTAGTCCACATCCAGGCCAAGCAGACAAGATCATTTGTTTTTACTTTTTCCATTATAGTTTTACTAGAGATCAACTGTAAGTAATATTTATGCAATCCATTAGTATTTTCTTCCAAAACATTTCTGTGATACAGCTTGATAACTTGAAAATACCTTATGCCTGAGCAATTTTCTTTCCATAATTTTCATACTAAATTATTAGTGGCTACAATTCCATTCTGGCCATTACCTATAGGATTAAACATTTTTTTTACTTAACATGTGTTTTGGGCACTCATTATGAACTGTTTACCTGAGTATTTATCTGACTTGTATTTAAACTGTTCTTTTTTTAGCACTCTAACAATGTGATCTTAATTTCTCTTCAATCATTCTTTGAATTTTTGTACAAACAATTAAACCTCAGAGTACACAACTTATAATCAAAGAACAATTTACATTTCTAGTGACATTATCATGAAAAAAAAAAAAAAGACATTAAGGCTCAAAAATGAGCCTATCACTGTGTGTTTCAAGTCAACAACTAGTATCATAAGTAAGAGGTATGAAGATAACATTAAAACACAAACACATCACAATGGAGAAACACCTTAAAAATGCAAAATATTCTTCTATATGCATCAAGAAAACAAAAGTTCAATTATAATTTATTATAGTAATTTAAGTTATTAAAAACAAATTTCTAATAATTAAATACTCATTAGAACTCTGGAATGGCTAGCATCCCTATTATTAGCACAACAGAATAGGAATAGAACAAAAATAGAATATTTCAGTTGGAAGGGTCCTAGCAAAATCATTTAGTAAATTTAATTATAATACAATATACTGCTTGCTGCTTAACATCAATAAAATATATTGATGAACTTAACACATCTGAGTGAGGGAGAACAACCACATGTATATACCAAGTAATTCTTAACTAAAGGCTGTTATAACACAGAAGAAGAAATGAAGACAAATTGAAGGCTTCAGGCAAATTGTGTAGTGGCCACTCTTCACTCATTTAAAAAATAAACAAACAAACAAACAACAACAACAAAAAAGGCCAACAATAAAAAAATTCAACCATCACTTTCTATTTCATTTATAGGCTTCCGATAATATGTTCTGCAACATCACAGAAGGAAGACAAGAGTTTAGAAAAATACAAATGCTTGTAATATTGTTACATCATAAGGAGGGTTTGTCTCACTCCAATTTATAGGAGGGAGGCAAGATTCTTTTGATATATTATACCCAGTGTGAGATTAAGAAACAACGGTTCAAATGTTGGTCTGACCAGTTTATTACAAATAATAATCAGCTGAGAAGATGGGGAAGGGAGAGTGGCAACTACTGAGAATGAGGGTGATGGGCACAGGAAAGTGGGCGATAGGAAAGGTAGAAAGAAAGCAAGAATTGCATAAAGCGGGGATAGTCACCACCTGGATGCAGCAGCGTCCTGACACACGTTGTTCAGTTGGTCCACGGTAAAAGCTCAGGGGAGAGCAGCAGCAGAAGCAAGTAGCAGCAGAGTGACTGGCAACAAGCAGCAAGCTGGTGCAGCACAGAGCAGGTAGTAGAAGAAGCAGCAGGGTCTCACGAAGCAAGGTCTCAAACAGCAGGCCCAGGAAAGTCCTTTGGCAACAGTAGGGCGGCAGTAGAGGAATCTGAAGCCACATACCTGTCTTGTTCTTCAGCATGCAGACATCTTCAGCATGCAGGTACCCTCTTTTTATCCTCCTTTCTCCTGCCTACGTGACATTCCTGGGTGCTTGGCTAAGACTCATGTGCAGCACCCCTGAAGTGGCCATTTTCCTTGAGATAAGCCCACACAAAAGACCAACTCATGGCCATTCATCTGCAGCGTATCTCTCCCTCCTTGCCCCTGGCCTTGCCCATCTGTGTCCCTCAGACAAAGGATTTCTCAACCCTTGCCCAGGACTTGCTTGGACTTGTCCATCCTCAGCAAACTTTGAGGCAATAGTAAAAAGCATTGCTTCTTACAGGGCTTTTTTTTCTTTTTCTTTTTTTTTTTTTTTTTTTAAATGACGACCAGTCTTGGAGGGAAGGTTCAGAAGGGTCAGTCCTCCTAAAGTAAGAGAGTGTAACTTCCATCTTTACTGTTATTTATTTATTTATTTTCATAATAACATAATACTGTTTCAATTTAGCAGGTCCAAAATTGCTCTGGTATAAATTTGAAGCTCTCCACTGTATTCAGAAAAATCAAAGAACAGTGGAATGGCTTGTCTTGGAGGGCACCTCAAAGATCACCTAGTTCCAACCTCTCTGCCATGGGCAGGGTTGCCACAACCTAATGCAGGTACCAGATGAAGCTGCCCAGGACTCCATTCAATCTGACCTTGATCACCTCCAAGAATGAAAACGTAATCAATTAACTGGAAAAAAAAAAGTTAAACAGCAAAAAAAAAAAAAACAACAAAAAAAAACCACTTGAAATAAGCTTTAATTTCACTGTAATGCATTTAAAAAATGAATAAAAGCAAGCTTATAATCTCTAGATATGTCGTTCCTTGAAGCTGCAGTTTAAATTTCAGTTAATTTACTCACTATTATAGCACAGGCTACCATTCTGCAGCAGAAGCTGACTGCACAACTTTACAGGACTGTTATGAATGCTATAGTATCTTCACATAATTCCCTGAGCCAAAGGACTGCTTAAAAAATCAGTGCGCTTAATTATGTTTCCTTTTTTATCCACCTGGGAAATGAATCTTGTGATTGGATACTACTAAGACTACATTAGAGAAATGAATCTCTCCCTGTGTAATTTGATGCCGATAGCCCACAGAGAGTATTTGATTTATGGTTGCCTTTGTACTTGAAAAAAACAAAACCTATGAAAATACTAAGACATGTTAAATGTGGTTCCTTCATTTGTCATTGCTACAAGAAAAAGTATAAATAAATCCCTTTTGAGATAGCATCCATAGATGCTGTTTATCTGTGTAAAAATGTACACAGCTCATATCAGTAATTTCTTCCACTGAACTGCATCTAATACAAATGTTCATTTGAACCGTCACAAGGGGTTACTTCAAAACTGCATAAAATTCCACGTGCTAAGAAACAAGCAGTATAGTGAAAGTAAATGAACTGTTAAAATGCACAAAAAATCATTGCTTCAGGCGAAAAGGGAGATCACTGGGTAGATACTTGCAGGAAAGCACACTTTACGGTTCCACACTAGACAAACACTTTGATAGTCAAATGTCGAAAGCTAGCAGTTTCTCAATCAGACTTAAACAAGAATCCAAAGTCTGCATTCACACAGGAGAACATGCTTTATACCTACATCCCATCTATGATTTCTGCAGGTGATGAACAAACTGACCAACCAGACAACATCTGACTTTGCTGTGAAGTGGAAAGCATAGAAACATCACTAAGGAGATAATACAGATATATTTTCTCATTCCACTTAAAAATATCAAGTAGAATGAATATAAGAATATATAATTATATAAGAATGAATATAATTCAAGTAGAGAATATAAACACTTTTAGCATCACTTGCTCATGCTCAGAATTGTAGGGGAAAAACTTTGATCCTTTACAAACACAAAATATAAATCAAATGAGAATACTTAAGCCAAGCTCAAGAATGCAAAATGTAACCAGAATACTACAAAATGCAGTTAATTTCTGAAATAATTAGCCTTCTGGCATGGTGAGTGATTAAGAAAGATTGTACATCAGTGGATGCTGCTTAAAAAAAACCACACACCTTTTTAAACTATCATTAATTTTTCTTCTCACTGGTGACAGGTGACAGGATGAGGGGAAATGGCCTCAGGTTGTGCCAAGGTAAGTTTAGGTTAGACGTTAGGAAACACTTCTTTACGGAAAGGGCAGTTAAACACTGGAATAGGCTCCCTAGGGAGGTGGGATTACTGTCCCTGGATGTGTTTAAGAGACGCTTGGATGTGGTGCTCAGAGATAGGATTTAGTAGAGTATTGTTAGAGTTAGGGTACTATAGTTAGGCTGCGGTTGGACTTGATGATCTTTGAGGTCTTTTCCAACCTGAGTAATTCTATGATTCGATGATTCTATGATATATATAAGCAGAACTTATTTTCTACATTAAAAACATATGTATCTTGAATGCTTACATCAGGAACATTTTGTATCAAAAATATTTTTTATGAAAAATTATAATGAAGGATACCCTCAATCCTAGAGACTCATTCACTACCTGTTCAGAACACTGCCTTCAACACAAATTTCTTCAATTTGGTTCTGAGCTCTTCTTTGATTTTTGCATTGGAACATCTGTCTAACAATATTTTCTATTGGAAGAGTAATTCTAAATCTCAATCATGAAAGATCAGTGTAATTGCAATACATTTCAAAATCTGCTTTGTTTGCATAAAGCCAGTACTTATAAATCTTTTGGAACACCATATGAAATTATTTTAGTTGTTTGGAGGGATTCTCATGGATGTTGGCAGAATTTTCCATTGATACAGAGTTAGAAACCAGGTGAAAAAAGACACTACCTCCATCCATTTCGTAGTTGGATTGATGGAGGTTGTATCTATGTATTTACTGTAACGTGACGTTTTGTGGGAATGGAAATGAAGCCTAACATTGAACAGAATGTTTCTAATCCTTAAGCCCTAGTGTCTTAGTGGCTTGTTTGTCTGTTTTTGATTTATACCACAATTATTTTCTTTTTTGCTGCAGAACATATGCAATATTACATAGGACAAATGGACTAAAAGTTCTTTTGTTCTAAAATGTACTTATGAAACAGACACTTGTAATAATTTTGAAGAGCTTTGAACTGTATTCCATGGAAGCAAGCATGGGCTGAGTGATCTGTAAGAGCCATAGGTTTTATTGGCTGACTTGGGGTCTATGTAGAAACAGAGAACATGCAAAGAATTGTTATCCTCTCTCCTCCTTTTCAGTTTTTTCGCTTAACTTTTGCTATGCTCAGTGATGGCGCAAGAAGGCTCTCTCACAATCCCAAATAAGCAAAGAGATGAAGGAGAGTGAAAAAGTCTCTTTGGCTTTGCAATGATACAAAACCAAGCAGACAACACTAAAGAGAAAACAAGGACTATTCACTCAAGCATTCTGGATTCTGCAATGTAGAAGGGGGATCTTATTGTTCAAAGAGCACCTGACATGGTATACTTTCATAGTATCATAGTATCGTGTGAGTTGGAAGGGACCTTAGAGATCATCCAGTCCAACTCCCGGGATTCGAGCCCTCTAGTGTAGCAGAGCAGCAGTTCAACCACTTGTGCCACAGGGGGGATTCGAACCCCAGCCTCCAGTGTTGCAAGAGGCGGTTCTAACACCGTGCGCCACCGGGGACACACAAAACTTTCCTGTACCTTACTTACTTTCCTGCACCACCTACAGTATGTAAAAGTTCTTAGTACCCTTGGTAAGCATTAGTAAGCAAGCACATGAGGAAAGGCCAGATCCCGCCAATGGAATATAGCATGGAAAATTACTGCTACTCTCGCAGTAATATTTGGCTTCTGGGAAAATATTTTCTTTCTTTCTTTTCTCAAGCAGGTGATCACAGCTCTTCAAAGACAAAAAATAGGTTGAGAGTATTGCCAACTGCTAGAATCCAGCAGTCAGTGGCAGCTCAGATTCCCCTGAGTCATCAACAATTCAGCTCCTCAAACAATGCATAGGAATGAGAACAAGCTTTAATAACTTGTTTGGGTATTTACATTAGGCAGGAAATATCTTTTTAGTTGCTGACTGCAGTTGCCTTCATTTAAGTCTGAACAAAGCAGTAGGAAAAGAAAGGAGAAATCAAAAGATGTTCCTCTCTAGACAAAAAGTGAACAGGAGAACGAGAGCAGAAGAGAAACAAAACATAAAGCTGCATGCACAGCCTAGCTCCAGCTTACTCTGTTAGCTCATGAGGTTGCTAAGTCATGAATCAAGATCATCTCCATGTTCTCCAAGAATTTAAGAAACATATGTTTCAGTTGGTATCTAACAAACATTCCTCTACTGTTTCTCATTAAGTAATATGAGACAGTGGTGTCTTAAGAAGGAAGGTTGTCCTCATAACAGGTACATTTTGCTAAAGTCTATTTTAGATTGCTATTTCATTATGCTTTTTTTGTAGTCTGTAGTTTTATTTAACTATAGGAGGAGGTCACCTGGCTTTCTGTCTTCATTACTGACAGTAATAGGTATTCACTTTGTCAAAGAGTAAAACAATGTATGTGATGAACAATGAGTTTGTGCTAAAAATGCAACTCTCACTTGCTGTTGCTATATTATTACTTTCCTAAACTGCAAACATCATCAGTCATTGAAGACAAACTGCTGTGCTATGACAGAATATATACGCTTGCCTTACAGTCATGCTTTTCCTCTTTTATAATGGACATTGTTCATAATGGAAATAGTAAATCTTAATGACTGGTTTCAGAAAATTTGGCATCAGAAAAGTTCATATTTTATGCATTATTTTAATAGTCATTTTTCATGAAAAAAGGCATAGTAAATCAGACCTCAAGAAAACGGTTCACTCATATAGAGTTAGAAGCCATTTAAGTTGATTATTTTTATCATAAAATTTGACATCATATGTACTATGAGGCTGGTGAATTTGTCCATCATGAAATTATAGATTTGAAGTAGTACATACCTAGAAGTGGTTAAAACAAACCATTGTTAAATTGGCTTTACTTTACTAGTCCTTTCTTTTAATGTTGAAGGAAGAGAAATTCAGTCATGGAAATTAATATTCATTTGTATGTTGGCATTCTAGCCTTGTCACAATTTTCCTTTTCCATTTACTAGACCATCACACCACCGTGACTTTTTTTTTTTTTTTAAATGAAAAACAAAAATAAACACAGAAGCCCATAGCTTTTCTTGACCAGCTGACATTGAATTTGGGCATAGAACTGAAATGGTGTGATCATTTCTTCTCATAATTACTTTCTATGTGTATATACAATATAACATATAATTATTTTAGCCATGAAGTCAAACAGGAAACTCATACCTTTAGTAAAAGAAACAGTGCACATATTGCATGTTTGGCACCAGGAATGAGGCTATCTCAGCCCATCCTCCTGAAGATATTTTACTTTGCATCAAGCTTTAGATGACTGGTCTTCCAGGATCAACCTTGTCAAGATCTGTAGTAGAGTGCTCATCAGAGAAGGTAGAATATTGTTCCCGTCAAAAAAGCAAAACAAACAAAAAAAACCCCATATAGTATGCTTATAAATAATTTTCACACAATAACACTGAACAAGTCTTTCTGAATATTAGCTTAATTAGTATTTCTAAGAATGAAGAAAGCAACATAAGTACTAACAGAATTGATCTGTACATTTGAATGTATAGTTCAAAGCAACTCCATCTTCTTCCTACCTTCATTTCTTGCTTTTGAAAGTATCTGTTGTACATTCCTGATAGCAATGTCAAATTAATAAATTTAACTCTATATGATTATTGTATGATTATGGGTATAGATTGGTTTTTATACTATTCTGTGTCAGCATGGAAAATTAATTAATTGCAGAAAAGCAAGTGCATTGTTCTACTTAAGGCTATACTTACATCCCAATATTTTCAGTGTTACTTACATGGCAATTCTCACTGAACAGTTGATTTCTCGTTTTCTATTAGTCAAGAGAAGTATCTAGAAGATAAAAATGATCAAGAATGAACATAATAATGTTTAAAAGAGAAATGGCATCCAAAATAAAGTTTCACTTTGACAGTTTCACTGAATGTTTATTCTTTGAGACATATGTGAATTTAGTATAATCCAATTCAGTTAGCTACAGAATTTTTTCATGAAGTTATATTTAAATTGCAGTTAAAAATCGAGTCTATTGAGATAGCTTGAAAAAATTTAGCTACTGGATGCAAAATCACAAGAGGTTGTACATAAATAGAAAATATTAGAGTTATTATTCACTTCTTGAGTCAAAACAAAAGTTGTAACTCATGTGAGCAGTGATTATAGCCATGCTGAAGTGAAATGTGTACAAGAATAACCACTAAAAATCAATTTTATTGTCAGTCTTGTATATTATCATTCTAGATATCTAACCCTCTGTAACCAATTTGTGAAAGCAATTCCAATAACATGAACATGGATGAGAGTTACAAAATGAGTACTAAAATGCCTGATAAAAAATATTGAACACTATTTTCAACTTAGAAATCATATAAATATTTGTAATTCCTTTACCTCTTTTTGCCAGGTAAAATTGCAGACAAATCATTTAGAACCTGGTCATGAGATGTGGCTTCCAAACACATTTTTTAAACATTCACATTATTAGATATTTGCTGGTTAATAATATAAATTTGGCTCACTTAGAAAATGAAATCTGTTCTGGGATGAAATATGTATATATGTTCATCACTTCACTCTCTGAAACTGTCAGTTCTAGACCATTTGTTTATACACTTCTGTAAAATTTCATTGACCAAATTCTTTCCTGCTCCACTTCAATAAACTCCTACTAGATGGAATTTCTTTAGCCAAAATGAGCAGAATATATTTCTCTATGTTTTTTGCTTTGATTTGGTTTTCTTTAATGTAAGCATGTCTTTTATGTAATTATAAGTCAGTTAGAAGTTTGGATGAACACTATATAATACTTCTTGTAATTGTATGAGATGTGCATATGCAGTGGTCAGTTTTTTGTTCAAAACGTTTATGATCTTTCTTCAATCACAATTTTAAGAGCAAATTTCATTTCAAATAAAAATATGTATCAAACTACTATCATCAAACAACAAACATAATCACTACAAAGTTTTTCTTCCTTTTTTTTTTTTTTTTCTGAAAACGACCATTTAAATGCATTGCTGGCTCTTATTAGTGAATTGCTAATGCTAAATATGAAATATAACAAAAAGATGAAAAACATCAAAGCTTGTGTAGAATGATTTGCATTTTCATCAATGTATATGTACCTCCTGACTGACTTCTTAATTATATGACCTTTATTATCTTAAATGTCCCACAATACTATACATGAGTGAAAAGCTCTAGAAAACAAAAAATAATTTGAAAGAGAGCTCATGCAGCCCCTCCCTTTAATCATTGAATAAAACAGCAAAATAAACAGCAGGCAACAAAATCACTCACCGTCTTTATCACCAGAAGTGCAGAGGAACCCTGAGGGATTACTGGTGATAACCTCAGGCTTGGCAGAACAGCAGGGAACTTCACCCAGTTTGTTGTTCAGCAGGAAAACTGTGTTTTGTAGTTTGGCAACTACCTTGCATACCTTAGAGCAAACTCTTCCACATCAAAATATCTGCAAGTGCTAGAAATCAAAGAGCAGAGGCAGCTCAGCGCTAACTACACACACAAAAATCCAAACAGTTGGGCACCATCATTTCTTCATTGTTGCTTTTTTTTCATATAAACATCACCTATGTATATGTGCACACAGATAGATGTAGGATCACAGAACAACATTTCAGAAAGCACTTGGGTGATGTCCAGTGACATGCCT
Organism: Excalfactoria chinensis; assembly: GCF_039878825.1. Lineage (NCBI taxonomy): Eukaryota > Metazoa > Chordata > Aves > Galliformes > Phasianidae > Excalfactoria > Excalfactoria chinensis. Next base: position 60,150,665 of record NC_092828.1, on the reverse strand, counting down.
TTTCTGTGTAGAAACTGACATGAAATATGATCTGCTGACATGCTGAAGTTGCCTTTTGAAAAAAGAGAAGAACATTCTAAGTCAATAACCCCTCAGCTGAGGAACCCAAATATTTCATTTCTTCTTTTTGAAGAACCACAGATTAAAAAAAAAAAAAAAAAAGCAGCATCCTACCTCCCTTCGTAGCTGTTACTTAAGAACTAATTTCATAAGCCTTTGTTATCATTTTACTTGTTCAAAATGAAAAGAATGGCTTAAAGGAATGATATATGCATTTCACTTTAGAGATTGTAAGCAAGTGAATGATGCAAAAATGTTTTGTCTCTTAATTAAATCCTCTAAATTCAGCTTTACTGAGATAAATTATTCAAGGTGGAAAATAGTCCTAATAATTTTTCATTGAGTGGATCTGAATGTAGAGAGGATGCTAATGCTGTACCCCCCATATTATGGAAGATTATATATATATTTTTATATAAAACAAAATGATAACAAAGGTTGTCATAAATATATTCTTTAGCACCTGAAGAGCATGCCATATTTCTTATACAAATCCCTACAGTGAATTTTTCACAGGATAAGTGAGAGAAGAAAGGAAAAGGTAACCACTGACAAGTGGTATTTAACCAATGTTTAAAGACTCATGAAGATTTGAGAAAGTTTGCGTTTGTACCGCTTGCATTGACTCTGATTCTCAAACAGAAATTACTTTACATTCAAGTGGTTAAAAAGCCATATTTAAAACCACGCTGAAAGAATTTAATTTTTAGGCACTGTTTATAAATAGAGGAAATAAAGGTCAAATCCAGGGAAAACAAACTTCTTAAAAGAGTTTTCCAAGAAATATGATTTGTAGGTTTAAAAATAAAATGGAATAATTAAATATAAAAAATATAAGACCTAATAATGTATGACAAAATGAAGAAAATAGAAATACAAAAATTAGTGTAGGCATTCTACCTTAATTTCCAGTTCTCTTGCCATCACTGGACATAATGTTACCTTTAATTTTTCATTTTCTCACTTTAAATGTTTTTTGTTACCACTTTATGATTTAAACATGGAATTTTATGTTAAATTATCGTTTCATCTAAAAATTTTCGCAGCAAATTCCAAGGTAATACAAACTTCCAGAAATTTATGACAGCATATTTAAACATACCAGCAGCATAGGCTATACAGCCCTCTCTCTAGAAGCCTCTGTTCCACCATGCTGTGTATCATAACGTGAAGCCAAAGCCCATAAACTTAATGGAGAGGAAAGATGATCATGTGCTAAGCCTTTCCCCTTTCTCGGTATGTAACTATCAGCAGTTCTCATGTAAGAAGGAACTGGAGTCCATGCTGTAAGGTAAGCTTAGTTATACTATTATATGACATAGTTCCGTGAATAATTTATGTATCAGACACAGATCTTGGAGATGTTAATCTTTCATGGAGCAACATCCAGAGCCCAGACAGAGTCTGCAATCATTATATCACAATCCATATGGCACAGCTATCTTCCTGAAACCACAGTAAGCTAGGGAAGGAGTTGGCATTGTTGCCAATATTTTCCTGGCAAGGGAAGGTGAAGAGGGCAGAGAGCTGTATTTAGGCAAATGTTTTCCCCAGTTTTGGCTTAAGATCTGTGCAATCTGCTTGCTTCCTGAAGGTCTTTGTTCACAGTACATTTTAGATGCTGTGTTACCTATTCTCTTCCATCGCAATGAACCAAGTAGGTACAATACATCATAGAAGGGTAGTTAACATCAGCTGTCAGCTTCACACTGAATCAACAGAACTACAAAAATTTGGCATTAATGCTTTGCCTGGCCATAACACTTATTCTAGCTTTCTTGGACTTTCATCTAAAATGGAAATCAGATCTACAGCATTTTAATGAATAAGTAACACTTAAAAATGATTACTCCTCATTTTTTATTCTTGTTTTTTCTTCTTCTTCAGGACAGTTTTCATCAGCTAATAATTTCCATAAATTGAAATAATTTTCAAGGCTTGAGGAACAGTGGAAAACACAATATATGTTGTTGCTCAGTAAGGGAAGGATTTTCAGGTAGCAAGTAATCTAAAAATCAGTCATATTAAATTAGTGATGCTATATAATTATTACGTGGATATTTAATCATCATGTGAGTCATCTTCCCAGAAAATATTTTCCATGGTTACATGCCATGCAGAAAAAAGCATGTAATTAGTATGCAGTAAGGGCATGATTCCAAGCTGCAATGCTTTAATACTGCAAGAAAATATTTAGGGCCACTAGACTTCTGGCCTTGAAAAAGAAAAGAGAACAAATAAATCTTCAGTTATTCTTAATCATTAATTTCCTGGTTAAGAGACAATACTGAGTGTTTTCATGATACAAGGAGATTATAGCTGTAATAATTTAAATTAAAAATAAAAAATTATGACAGAGGTATTCAAAATTACTAAAATTATGCTACATTCTTTACTGCAAAAAATATTATGCAGAAGCAAGGAAAAGGCTTATGAGCTTTTTAGTGAGGAAAAGAAGTTCAAATATGAAAATACTTTAAATGAATAGAGAAAATAGTTTAATAGGGTGACAGAATAAATGTTCTAGCTTAATGAAGTACAACAAACTCGTAATCATCTTCTCTTACTTGCAAGAGCACCTTGATTTATGCTATCAAAACAGTGTAGTATTTTTGTACTCCAGTTCAGAAGCAGTGTCACAGGAAAGTGACTTTTATAAAGCAGGAACAAGAAAGGGGGAACAAGACACTATCCTTTTATTTAAATATCACTGTTCTATTCTTTAAACTTAAAAAGAACAAAAAACAAACAAAAAAAACCTCATCCTTTTTTACAGAAACACACATGTAGAGGGATAGACCTTGAAAAATATGCTCAATTGGGCATTATGAGAAATGAAACTGGAAGCTGTGTAATTAACACATGCTTAAATCAGACACCTTAGTGAAATCTGAGGACATCTTCTGGAACAGACATCAGCTAATCCTTACAAAGAACAGGTTGGTACAAGAGATCTAAAAATAACACTGCATTCTTGGTGTCAGTGATTATTTGGAAAAGCTATTAGAAAAATGTTCTAAATCTTGCAATTACAATTAATGAAGGAATAAATTTATTACAGTTTGTACCATTAACAGGATTATTCATGTCAGTCTTACGGGTTACAAGTTTGTCAATAGAGCGTGTCAACTACCAGTTGGGTTGGAAGTAAGTATATTAGTGTTCAGAAGAGTCTAGCAAACCTCTACTATTAAGTGTACTACCCTACACATCGAGACAATTTGCAGAAGTAACTTGAAAATATTTTATTCTTATAGGAGAGAAACATGCATATTTTTACCTACAAATAAAACTATATGCTTAGCAATAACTGATAAAGCAATAACAAACTCTCTGACTTCATTTTGTGGCAGGTGCTGATTTTGACGTTGTTGTTGATTATACATATAACTTTCAAGGTAAAAATTTACATATTTTCATAGCTTCTCTAAATTCCCAATGTAAGAATTGTCATGAGGGTCTGAAGCATATTACAGCTATTTGTTACTTGTACTATTTTTATAAGAGAAAAACCAAACAAAACAAAAAAACAGCAACAACAACAAAAAAACTTGTGTTAAGACAGTCCTTTCATTTACATGTAAAAAAAGAAAAACAAACAAACCACAGGAAAAAGGAAGTCAGTCATTTGTTAATTATTCAGGGTAAGGTGTTTATTGCAATTGTTCGGAGTCACAATGTTAATTTCCTCCAAACTGTTTCTATATCCATCCACCAATGATTTGACCCTGAATACCTGCAATAGTTTAACATTTCAAACACCTTTTTATAGATTTGCATTAATTTCATTGGGTTTTAACATAGCTCCAAATGATGGTTCAATTTTCCCATCCTCCTTTGGTATCTTCAAAGACCTAGGATTTACATTTTTAATGAAAAATACAGGAACATAACAAAAATGAAGTTTTTATTTTTTTCCTTAACTGTCCCAAGAACTGATCTAAATATGTATCTCTAGTTATTCATTGAGCATCTTGGAAAAGACAAATAAGTCTATTAACTTATAGAAAATCAGATATTCTTCCCTTTCTATCTTCAGAATCACATCGTTGAAAAACATCTCAAAGTTAGATGTAGGCTAGTAAGACTATACATAGTTTGATTTTGTTCACAGTGAAGAGGAATAAACAAGCAAGTAAAAAGGCTACCAGAGAAATTCTTGTTTACAAGGAAAGGAAAAAAATGTTGAAGTTAAAGCAATAGTCGTTAAAGAGAGACCAACTAATTCAGTAGTAACAAAAGTTATGACTAGAAAAAGGAAAAAGAAACCACACATATACACAGAAAAGAAAGACACCCTTACTCTCAGGTACAACTACTCAAAGAGTGGGAATGCACTTTTAAAATATTTATTTTGTATCTGGGGAATACTGCATCAAACAAAAACTGGTTCAATAGGACATATTTCCTCTCTACGAGAAATACTACACTGCCTTTTTTTCTTTCCAATTTTGTTATTGATTCAGAGACGATAATATCAAAAATAAAATTAAGTCTCATGTACTGAGAGGAAATTTTATGTAAGTGGATTGTAAAACTGATTGATTAAATCACTCATGCAAAATGAGAAAGATTCTATGCTCACCTGAATACAGGCAGACATCATCTACAGATCTGCTTGTATTTATTTTTACAGAGCTGTTGATAAATTCTGCTAGAACAAACAAGTCACTGCATTTAGTTACAGAATTTTAAAGCAGATATACTAATTTCAGACATGTCTTATCATGAACTCCTTTTTTTTTTTTTTTTTTTTTTTTTTTTTTTTTAACTTTCTAGAGTTCCATTAATTTATTATGTAGAATGTGATTTAAAACAGTATTGAAATATTTTCCTTTTCTTCAGTAATGTCTACTAAATACTGTTATTATATCACTACCTTCAAATTTGTGCTGAATCCTTCTGGAAAGACAAAACAAAAAATACCACTTCATACATGTCACTTGTAGTCAATCTGTGCCCTTTTTTGTGATTTGTAAATTACACAGAACCATGTCATAGCAATGAGTGTTTCAGGGACCCACAAGGATCAGTGAGTCCAACTTTTGGTTGGACAAAACTACTAAAAACTCAAACCTTATTTCTGAAAGCATTGTCCAAAGACTTCTTGATCTCCAACAGCTCTCAGTGCCATGACCACTGCATACCACCATGACTATGAAGAAAGTATCCAGTGTGACCTTCCCTTAACATTCAAGAACTGAAGAAAATAAAACGTAAAATAACAGGACTGGAATTACTGTTCTCCAGATAGATACAATATTAAACGAAAGAAAAAGTAGCGAAGCATAATAGCGTTCAAAAATGAACATTTTAGAGGGTGAAAGGAGCAGAATGTAGTTCAGCACTACAGTAATGTCAGAACATTTCATATGTATTATCTGCAATTTGTTAATTATTTGTAAATGCCATACTTTTAAAGCATATAAAATGAGCATATGAAAAACATGAATTTGAACAGCAAAATATTACATTCATTAATATTAAATTAATCAAAAACATATCTGAAACAACACTATTTAAAGTAGCCCAGCAACACTGAGATTAAATATATGAATCTTTTATATAATGAAAATATTTAAGTTGTAGTGTCTCTGAAGTATTTTGAAAAAACACATATTTGTAAAATTGTAATTGTCTCACTCACAAAAAGAATCATTAAAAAACCTTGAAGGAATACTTGGTAAATGACCCTACTTTAATGTTTAATGTTATAAATGAAGGATTTTTAAACTTCCTCTGTAGGCAGAGAGGCAGAAAAGACTGTAGAATAGCAAACGAACATTATCTCCTACCTAGCTTGCAACGTACTAAACAATATGACAGAAAGAGCATTCCACTTGGACATGTAAAAGGAAAAAATTGATAACACAATGGAAGGATGACCAACCATGCTTTTGTGTAAAGTAAGAAACTTCAAATATGCTTTTCAGAACAACTGGTCATACTGATGAAGCTTCATTTATAGATATTTGTCCATCTTGTAATGGAAGATTTTAAACCTCTGAACATATATGAAGTAGAACAATCCTGCAGGTCTATGAATTCTGACAAGATATTTGCATGGAAACACACAAAAGAGAAGAATCAGTGAAGGACAGTGAAACAGAAGAATATACAGAATTTTAGCAGCATATTTGAACATATTTGATAGAGAAGCAAAAGCTATTAGGGATAGAAAGGCAATTTCATCTCTGAAGATGCAAAATGATCATGGTTTGGCTCTGAGTTTACAAGTGTGAGCAAAGAAGAATATATCATCTTGAAATAGCGGTGTGAAATAAATAAGCAAGATTTATACACACAGATAATAGCAGACCAGTCAAAGATAAAACTGATATATTAGTCTTGGGTGACTAGGAAATACCCATGACCTTTCAGAGGGAGGTGGGAAAGAGGAGAAAGCACAAGTGTAAAGCTCAGGTTCTCTACTCTGACACTAAGTTTTGATTGCTTGATTACTATTGTGCCAACATTTCTGAAGTACATAACTTCACAAACTCTGTTATTGCAACTTTCCATACAACTTAATTACAGAAGGAGAAATAGTAAATTAAGACAGACATGACAAAATCTACTGACAGTAGCAAAAAACAAGTATCTGAAAACTTATTCCCCCACTTTTTTTTAGCCACACAGTATCACAGAATAATATATGTTGGAAAGAACCTCTGGAAATCTCTATTCCTTGAATAAGAATTCACTGCTTCACAACACAGCCATATTTCAGTGACATCTGGTAAGCTAGATAAATAAGGAAAATGAATTTTCTGCTTATCAGTGACAAATCTCCCTCTTTGGACTTTACATTAATAGCATCACTCCTAAGTAACTGAGTACCTAGAAGTCTCACAGAGACAGATGAGAGTATTTCTTACTAACTCCTTAGAAACTATGAAGCAGAAATCAGTTCCTCCCAGTGCACAAACACTACCCTCGTGCTAAGTGCCAAAAATCAAATATATGGTGTGAAATTCACACACATTCAGAGTGCCAGTACTGAGTTAAATTTAAGTAAATCTTGCTTAATTATTCAAAATAAAAATTTAAACAAGATGTTTAAGTCATGCCTGCTCCAAGTGCTGGACTTTGCAAAGGATTAATGCATCACTAGTAATATTGAAAGTGCTTCTGCAGTACTGACTCAACAAGCTCACTAATGATGCAGAAAAGCTACACTTGCCAAAAATTATACTGAGTACCTATTTCAAGGCATCTAATATGGATATATATACCCTGGCAGGCAGACACAAGCGCATTCTGCTAGCGTTCTAAATAAACCAGATGCCAGCCTTCTCAAAATCAAAAACAATTAGTCTCAGTTAGCACGACGTTGAGCTAAAGAGCTGAAAGTTGAGGCTAGAAGCAACTTTTAAGCATCTTAGCAGGAAAGTTTTTTTTAACCTGTCCCTGTTGCCAATCTTCTTCCTCTCATCTTTTTTTTTTTTTTTTTTTTTTTTTCTTTTTTTTTTTTTTTTCCTCTCTCTCTCTCTCCAAGAAAAGAGTTTGGATCCAGATTTCTAAATTGAAGTGATGTCCCTGCTCATTAGATTACAGGAATTCAATGAAAATGACATAGTCGTGACAGTTTAAATAAATATTTAAGTTCTTCAAGAGAGAATCACAGCCTTTTCCTCTCTGTTTTGTATGTTTACTGAGATCTATAAACATATTGTCTGATAATTAATTTTTCAAAGTTGTCTCTGGGGCCAAACAATGCAACAGAATCCATGTTTCCTCTATTAATCAACACAGATTAACTTGGAAGGAGTTAAAGATTAATCATTCTTCAAAATTATACAGGTCGACCAAAACTTGGTCATATGGTTCCTAACTCATTCTGCAAAATGTGACGTATCTGTTTACCAACATATATAAGAGACAAATGAAATGCTCAGAAGACAGACAAAATACAGGCAAATCTGAGGATAGCAGAGGTATCCATCTATGTTGTTTTTTCTTCTAATAAAATAACAAATAGAGTAAATAGCCTGAGCTCCCTGGTGGTAGTTATTCTTAGATGACAAATTATTTTCACAGGGGCAATTATGCACCAAACACCTGTTGTTTCACCCATTATATTATGATTTACTTGAGAGAACATGAAAACAGCTTGTGTGCTTCAGTACACAAACCACCCCTACTTGAAAAGAGGAAGAAAAATATTGCCTTATTCCTCTGAAGATTTTCACATTTCAAATATCCATGTAAACAAGACAAAGTAACTACTGGAGATTTTTTTCCAGTAAACCATTTCAAACATAGAGAATATACTGTAATATATAGATATATATATTACATATATAGAGATATACTGTAATTATTTCACTTAATCTATTACAAATGTATTCTCAGAACATAGATCTTACTCAATATCCAGATATTACTCAATGTCCCTAGCCAATCGTTCTATAGGTATTTTTGTTTTGGTTCTGATTTTTTTTAATTGCCCAGCTAAGTGTGCCAAAGGAGAAGATTCCTTTTAGATTTAAGGAAGTAGAATCTGGCTATTTATCTGAGGCACATTATTAGATCAATGGTACCTACTGCATCAGAGGAAAGGAAAAATTCATTCAGGACGTCAGACTGTTTAAGCATGGCTGTGGTCTGCAGGAACTCTAAATGGTGCCAGATAAAGTATAGTGCTTTACAAGAACAATTCATTTCTGTATGTTTTTAGTAACTATATATTCACAAAAAATATCAACCTTAGGCTTTCAATCTTGCAAAGCTTGTTATTATTCTGATTATTTTAATTCGGTGGGCTATAAAGATAAGATCAATTCACTAATACTGCAATTAACTCCATATGTGCTTTATTTAAAAGACAGGTACTCCCTTGCATTCAAGGAAGTGTGTGAACATAATGAGCAAAATAAACATAAGTATGAATAAGATTGGATGAAAAGTATTTCTATAACACTTTTTTTTTTAAAACAGCAAATGTCGTGGGTTAACCTAAAATACAAAACAAAAGGGAAAAATGCAAAAACAAAATGCAAAAAATACAAAACAAAAGGGAAAAAAATTGCAGAAAAAAAAAATACCCTCAACAACAACATATTTTCATCTTTCATTGTATCACAGATCCAGCATAAACCAGATAAACCAGTTGGATCTGTCTTAAGGCTTTAGAAAGTAAAAAATAAAATAAAATAAATTTAAAAATCCATTGTTCTCATCTAACTTAATAACTTTTATTTTTTCCTGTTTCAATGACAATAATTTCAGCACATCTGAGTTTTTCTCCTTGACTAATTTTGATTCATATGGTAAATTCTTTGTTTTTCGCAAATACTTCTGCTGTTTTAGATATGAATTCCCTCCAGGGAAAGGACTACTCTCAGGTGATTGTCATTTGTTTTGTGAGTCATTCTGGATGTGATGTCCTTCAAACCAAAGTAGATTAAAGAACATAAATTGATTGGAGCTTATTAACATGCATGTTGCCACTTGTCATCTATTTTGTTATCATAACTGCTCTAAAGAGTCCCCGGTTGTGGATTTTTTCAATGGTAGGCTTTCTTCCAGTTTAGTTTTTATTCTTTCTCTAGCTCAAAAATCTCATTTTTCATAAATTATTATATATATTATATAGTATATTATACATATATTTGAAAAAAGCATTACATAATAAAATCTTATTACTTAAATTTCTTGAGATTCTTTTACTGAGTTTATGACAGTATTTGCATTTTACCTTTTAATATCAATGGGTCATTTTCAATTACTGTTCTTCATCTGTATTTATTTGCTCCTTAGTTATTACTACTAGTAATACAGATTAAATATTCTGAGTACTCTTTTCCTTCCTGCTATTTTCTCTTCTTCTTTTGTTTTTTTTTTTGTTTTGTTTTGTTTTGTTTTTTAAAGTTCTAATTTTTCCATGCAACTTAAATCTATAATGAAAAACACTTTGATTTAAAATGATACAAATCTTAATCAGGGAGATAGGGAGGGTGGACACTATTACAAATTAGAGTGATGGGGAAGGGAAGACAGGCAATAGAAAAGATAGGAAAAGAAGCAAGAAGAAGATAGGAAAAAAGCAAGAACTGCATAGAGCTGGGATAGTCACCATCAGAATCCAACAGCAGCCCCATTGCAAGATGTTCTGGCAGTCCAAGGCAAAAGCACAGGGGGAGAGCAGAAGCAGCAGAGCCAGTCTTAGGCAGCAAGAAGGTGCAGGTACAGGGCAGGTCCAGGAAGAAGTCGCAGGGTAAGCCCGGGAGGAAGCAGCAGGTCTTCAGTGATGTAAATGTATGAATGAAAAACAAAATCTAATAATGCCAGGAGAACAGCAGTACTATAAAATCAGTATTGGATAAAAATGTAACTCAGAATTGCTTCTCTTTCATTAGTTTTAGTCTTGCAACCACAAGTCTCTTTTCGAGCAACTAATATCTATTAGAACTGGAGCAGAATGGAAGACAACAGAGTGAAGTTAAAAACAGGGAGGTAGAGAAAAGTAGTAAAGAACAGAGAAGGTGAATATTTTATCTAATTTAAAAACTTTCTATGTGAACTTTTCTTCCTTTCTGCCTCTAGAAAAAGGTTTGTGCATTTTTACTTTTTTCTGTCAGTTTGACTGTAGGCTATTCAATGGTGATTAATAAAATGCCACTATGTTGATGAAATTGATGTGAAGTACATCTTAGTGGGAGTAAATGAGTGTAACAGAAACAGAGATTGTTTTCAACTCTATATGTATTAAGATAATGTGAATCTCTTAATGATAGCTAATTACTAACACTTCTTAGTTATTATTACCTGTATAAGAAATTGTCTACTAGATCTGACAAATTAACTAGACATCATATCTGCCAAGGAAAGCTTTTGCATGTGAGTTTTATTCCACACAATCCAATTTAACTTTATCACAAACTGAATTATCAGTCCAGCTTTATCATAAGTAGTTACTAAGAAGAGCACAAGAAAACAGCCCTGGAAGCTGTGAAATGAAAGCCCTTGTTCTTTTAAAGTAGTCAGGTGTTCTGTACCTAGAACAAACTAATGATATTTTCGAGCTTTATTTAAAGTACAAATAAATCTACTTTCCAGGCTTAGAAAAATACTTCAGATCTTGTTTAGATGATCTCTAGTAAATAACTTAAGTATTTTCAAGCTGCACTTCTCATTCCCAACCTGACTAATGTTACCAAGCAAGAAAAATGTTAACTATTAAAAAAAAAGAAACTGATTAAAAAAAAGCAACACAGAGATATCATCATGCAACTTGATCATCATGCACCTGCATCATTCATTTCAGATACTTTTAAAGCGACCGTATTCAACCTTGCAAGTGCATAACATGGCAGTTAAGCACCACCAAAGGAAGAAAACCATCACAAGAAATAGTTTCAGAAATAAATCCCATTCCGGAAGATAAGAAATTCATACACCTTGTGAACTATAAATAAATATCTCTAGTTACCACATAAACATTTTTTTCTACCAACCAGATTTTGTGTACAGATTTGTCTTTACTATTAGAATGCTAAGTGATTTAAGTAGCACCATCCACTTTCCACACTTGGTGATAAAAGATTATTATCACAATCACTAACAAGAATTTTTATGTAAAAATTGCTGAATCTTCTGGAGCAGCTTGAATCATTATTCTCCTAAACTCCAGATGGCTACCTTCCCATTACTATATTTTTCTTTATCACTCTATTATGCTACAGCATGTACTGTCAGATAATAACTATTTACCTTTTTTCTTTTATTTTATTCCAACTTAGATTTGTGTGATTTCAACGATTTGTCCTTATAAAAACCTATACAAATGTCACATGAAGGAATAGTTATTATTCTCTCTAATGTAATCTAATTAAAAATAAACGAAAAGACTAATCATTGAGACTTTTTCTTTAAGAGTATAAACAAGATATCTTTTTAATTATACTTTCTCCATGCAAACAATAGCATGCTCTTCTGACATCTGTTTTCTCTGACCCTACTATTAACACATTGCCAAATAAAATTGTTCAAGGGGTGAAAGTGTGCTGTATATCTTATCAGATTATGTATTTTTTGGTTCAGAAACAAAGGCAACCACAGAAAGCATGCAGACTATACTGTTTTAGAGGAAGATAACCACATCCACCAACACCCATCTCCCATAAAGACAATTTACTCCATCAGTTAATGAGCTGCTATAGTTTATCTCCATTGTAAGGAATGGGGGCTACAAAGCATTTCTTTGGAAAAATAAATAAATAAATAAATAAACAAACTATAGAGGAAAATCTTGCAGTACTATGTAATAGCACCACCTGGTGACTTCTGTCTTGATAATAGAGAAAATATCTACATTTTTACCTGCATAAATGTCACTTTCTCAAGTGTTCATCCCAACGATCTTTGTTTTAATGAAAGCAGCTAATCTTCATTTATATTTTGTTGCCAAATATAAATAAGAAATTCAGAATATTGTTAAAATAAGGCAAGTGTTCAAAACAAAGGGTATACTCATCTCAGAAATCTCTACAAGCATGTGCCTAGGGACAACAAGACCTTTAGGAATAATATAGATACTTATGCTTAATGCTATGACATTTTCTTCACTTGATCTTTAAAAGGAATTCAGCTGATTTATCTGACATAAATTAAGTGCACTAAACAGGAGATCAGTAAATATAAATATATCAAGGCAATCACCAGGCTTCTCCTTATTCCCCTGTGTTACTTCAAGTGCCTGGAACTCTGGGATATGTCCTTGCAATGACTTAACTTGCAAACTGCATGTAGAATTTTAAGAAGGTTCAAATGAGAGGAAGACTTGATTTAGTGCACAAGAGCTTGGCCTTATGTCTAAAGAAATGAGATGTTATAGGTTAAGTTCAGCAAGATGAGTAGATTTAAAATGTCATTATAACTTATTTGTATTGCAGTAGCACCTTCACAGACAAGCCAAAGACCAGGACATATTGTACTAGGCTAGCAAAAACTATTAGTAAGAGACAAACTGTGTCCAAATTACCTTATTATGTAGAGCTTTAATGTATTTAAAATCCAGTCACATATACTTCCTATCTCCTGCAGATACATAGTATCAAATGTATTTGTAGAGCAATGTTTCTGCTTCTTTAAAATAAAACATCAAAAATCAAATTTAGTATCCATCTTTACTAGACCGTAATGTTGAAAATAAATTTATGTCATTAGTAAGAGGGATTTTCACTAAGTTCTGTGATATGCAGAAAAGAGGAGCAGAATTTCTAAATGACCTTGAACCTTTAGCTGCCAAAATACACAAAATATGCTTTAAAGTACAAATAATATTTGAAAGTACAAAGTGATGTATGAATATAATATCAAGATCATATCTGATTCAAATAACAGATACATTTGTTTTTCTTTATGTTAAGGAAGATTTATATTGGACAGAACATATTTCCAATTAGGCAAACCTGAAAATTCACTTTTAAAGCTTTGATAGTTTTCAGAAGCGAGCTATGATCCAAGATAAATTCTCTTTAAAACCCTGGAAAAGGAGTGGAAAGGGGAAAAAACAAACAAACAAAAAAAAAAACACAACACAAACTCAGGACAAAAGTCTAAGTTAATATTTTTGTGGGCAGCTTTTCTTTCTTTTTCTTTTCTTTTTTTCTTTTCTTTCCTTTTTTTTTTTTTTTTTTTTTTTTCCCCTGCTAATGCAGCTCTACAGAATGATTGTGCTTACAGAAATAAAAACTGAGTAAATAAAATACTGAATAAAGAAATTATGCTCAAATACTACAGAATATTAATACTGTAGAACCACAGAAAGGCTTCTCATGGAAGGGACCTTAGATAATCTCATCTAATTAAACCCCCCCTGCTGTAGCTTCATACCTTCAGGCATCCTGGGCTCCATCCAACCTGGCCTTGAGCACCTGCAAGGATGGGGAACCCACAGTTTCTCTGGGCAGCTGTGCCACTGTCTCAGTGCCCTCTGAGTTAAAAAATAAATAAATAAATAAATAATAATAAAAAAAAATCCACCTAATATCTATAGTGCATCTCCTCTCTCTTAGATTAAAGACACTCCCCCTTGTTTTATCACTGTCTGCCCATGTCTAAAATCAGTCTCCCTCCATTATCCCCCCCAAGTACTGGAAGGCTGAAATGAGATCTCCCTGGAGCCTTTCTTCCAAGTTGAACAAGCCTAGATCCCTCAACCTATCATCATAAGAGAAATATTACAGCTCTGTTTCTGTACTTCTTCTTTGTGATGTTTCTTAATGATGTATCAGACAGAAAAGGAAACATATCTCTAAATAGATTAAATACACAAACCCTGCTCTGAAAATCATGGTTCCTATTTTGTTATGTTGGCCTGTGACAGCCTTCCACTGACTTGTCAAAGGCAGATCTTTCATTAGCAATAACTAAAAAAAAAAAAAAAAAAAAAAAAAAAGGATGTGACAGATTTTTGAGGTTTGTAGAAAATAAACACATTTTCTGAAAATATTTATTTTTTAGTTTCTATTTCTAGCTTCCTTTAATCATGATCATCCTATACACAGGTTGAAGAGATTTAAGTCTTGTGTAGTGTAGTGTTTTACTCCGGTGTTGTTTCTTTGCTTGGTTAGTTGTGCTTTATGTTTCTACTTTAAATAATGAGTCCTGGTGTGGTATATTTTTACCTTTTTTTGTTGTTTTGTTGGGGTTTTTTTGTTTGTTTTGTTTTTTTCTTTTGTGTTTTTTTGCATGAGATAGAGAGCTTATATAAATAGAGCAACTAGAAATATGTAAGTTACTTATACATTTTTTCAAATAGTTACATACACTGCAGATATTCTAAAATGTATTCTTCCACAGCTCTATGTGTCCTGCTATAAGAATGCAGGTTTCTTCTTAACCCTGTGAAATTCTGGGCATCTTGATATGGTTATCTTGAATGTTACTCACTACACACATAGGCATCTGAATCATACCTTAATAAGGAGATGCAATTGACTTAAGGAGAATTACTACCAAAATTATTGTAAGTTATAATTTCTGAGACTGAACAGAAGTAGAACCATGAGTGTATCAGCTGCAGTAGCATGTCATGTTTCCATTAATGGGAACAGATCACCAACTGAGTAAGCTGTCACTGCTCCAATGAATTCAGTGAAACTTCAACACCTACCACTAAAAATCTGCCAGGAATGTCTACCGACTTATTATTTACTCTCTACAGAAATAAGAATTAGTGGAAAAAAAATAGCAACTCTCAGCTTGCGTGATTCTAACATTTGAAAAAAAATGAACAATTTTTTGCCTGCTTTTAGGCACAGTCTCTTGGTATATTTCATAACAGAGCTTTGAGGTGCATAGGAAAAATCAGCCTAAAAACATCTGGGATGCTATGAGATGAACACTAACAGCAGGAACGGCTTGTCATGTCAAAACATTAACAATCTATAACAACTCTTGTCAGAGTGAAGAAAATGAGAAATTTAACATGACAACCTTGAAAACAGAGGAACCTACATTACCTGCACTCTTTCCACAAACATGAGAAGTAGTAGCTACCATGGATGCAAATATGTACTTTAATCATGTAATTAATACTCATATTTCCAACTTACACTTTATAAATCCCTACTGTGAAAAAGCAAGGGATAAACTATTTACAGAAAACAGTATTCTACATCATTAAGTTCCATACTGACCACAAAACATGATGGAACACAGACCTAACAATTCTCTGTTCTTAAGGCGTTATTAGCATTGGCGCACAGCTAGTTTGGTTTGGGAACAGATTTTTTTCCTAAACCTTTCCTGCATCACAGTTAAGAATGGTCTGGCTTGGAAGTCATCATCTCTGAAGCTCCTGATTCTGCAGATAAATAACAGAACCCCATAATTGAAGGGGCTGGGAGGGACCTCTGGAGATCATTGAGTCCAACCACCCTTCTAAAGCAGGTCCTAAAGGAAAGCATCCAGGTGGCTTTTGAATATCTCACAAATGGAGATTCCTCAACATCTCTGAGAATTATTTTGTTTTCCACACTTTGTACCTATAGATGTTGCTTTCTCATATCAGTACAGACATCAACCTATTTTAGGGAACCTGCTTCAGTAACAGATACAACACTACCATTTTTTGAAGCAGTAAATATCTGGCTAAGTCAGATTCTAAGTGTAAACTAGAAACTAACCAAAGGAATATATATTTACACATATCTACCAATAGTACAAAATGGAGCATCCCCAGCTACTACTGTAACTAGTTTTGTAATATCCTCAATGACAGTTCTGTTCTCTTTTTCATATCCATTATTAATAAAGTAGCAAATCTGTGTGGCACAAGATACAAAAGCAAATGCTTTGCAGTAACCTGGAAGCAGACTGCTCCTCAGAATTCAGCCCAACTGGAAGGAGCTCTACATCTGTTAGTATGATAAAATGCCTTTTTATTCCCACCTTATCATTTTATGCTACATGAACCAGCTCAAACTAACTCATGACCCTGCAGAAAACTATATTCTTGTTAAATTCTAATGAACCTTTAAGTCTGAGATTATGCTTTTTTTTGTACAGTCCACCAATGATTTTTAATCACATGCAGTCCTCTAACTCAGTGTCACCTGCTTTCCTGAAGGAATGAACAGTATGCACTAAAATTATGCTACACACAGTGTGCTAGGAGTATCCTGTGGAACACAGCTTAGATAGTCACTTCTATACGATCAAGAGAAAAGACTGGGAAAAAAAGTGTAGAAGAGTCTAAGTGACTTTCACGACTGTATACTTTTTTCCATTAGCTGAGAACATGCTATATCCTCACAGTTTCACTAAAATTCTATTTTTTCCAGGAGGTGGGAGCATGGACTAAAGGGAGAAGAGCAGAGAAGGATTCTCTTGCCAGCTGATTTTCTTTGATAAAGTTAAGACTTTTTCTGAATGGAGAAGTTACTGAGAACTAAGGTGAGATTTTGGATTCCATTAAGCCTTCCTCACAGTCTTCCTAGTAAAATATTCTCTTAAATCACACATGGTTAAAATTACACGAAACAGCATTCTCAAAGGAAAACAATAAAAAAAATTATGGGTAGTAATGAGTATTTACTCACTAGGACAAATCCCAAAGTTAGGAACCATCATAGAACAAGTATCTAGCAAAACAGATAGAACTGCCAAGCTCTGAGCATACAACTAATTTGATATCATAAACGTAAGTGTATTCACAATTGAAATTCCTCAGAAAATAAACAGTTCAGATACTATGAAAATATACAGGATAGAAATACAAATATACAACAGTACTTCCTGTAACGCCTGAGTTTGGAAGAGATAGGAAAGCAAGAAACGGACAACTAGTGGGCTACTTGCGATATGAAAGAAAAATAAACTAGTTTTTGGGGACATCTCTAAATTAATGAAGTAAGCTTTTGTAGTTCACTTGAAATAAATAAATAAATATTTAGTTTCTTCTTCAAAACCATCTGCCATGTAATCAGATTCTGTGGTCATCACACACAGACTTCATAAAATCAAACTACAGATGGTGGTTTATTATAAAATAACATCGGAGGCTTAGAATAGATGATACATTCGGTCATTTTTTCACATAAACTCCCTGATTAAGTATGAAAAATGTGAACATTTGTTTATCTTGGAAAAACTGTTATTACTTGTCAAGCATGACCAATTATGTATTTCTAAACTGTTATCCATATAATTAAGAAAAACAGCCATCTGTAAAGTCAGAAGTTTGCATCTGTTTTTTGTGGATTTTGTTTGAGAATCTACCCCCACCCCAATTCATATATAAATATGATTTCTCTAATCTGATTAATTCATAAAACAGTAACAGAAAAAAAAAAAAAAAAAAAAAAAACCACAACAATGCACACAAAAATAAAACAACGCAAAAACAAACAAAAAAACCACAGAATAAGCTGACTGCAACAGGTCTATTGGAATTCCCTTAATTTTGTCTTTCCTATCTGTTTTTGTTACTTTCTGTCTTTTTTCAATTTATTCTTTTATTATTTTATTTAAGGCAGATGTCAGGTAGTAACAGGGAAGGAAAATATAAAGACTTCTAAAAATAAATATTTTTATTTTTCATCCTCTGCTGCACCTAAGAGATGTGTAAGACCTAGATTACAACACAGTAAAAATGAAAGCCTTTCTTATTTTACAGTTGCTTGATTATTTGAAATTCAATTAAGAGAGGAAAAAAAAAAAAAACAACAAACCACAAAAAACATCTATTTCTAAATTCTGTATTTCTAAGGCAAAACTCTGCCACAGAAATATAAAAGCGGCAGTTTAAGTCAATGTAACAAGTACCTGTAAGAGGGGGGGAGGGAAATCAATAAAAGCACATTTCAGCATTTTTAATGCAGCATTAGAAATTAGGTCTGGGAAAGGGATGTTCTCTGGAGGTGGTTTCAGTGACTCTGAAATTTACTTACAAAACTTAGAAATGTATCAAAGATGAAACACTTGAATACTAGGAAATTTGTATCTGAATCCGTAATAAATATTGATATTGAACAAAATTTGAAACTAATTCTGAATAGTTCAATACCTACCCCTATAATCATTGGCATTCTTTTTTAATCAGGTTAGAGGAAAACTTTGATTAGAAGTCTCTAGAAAAGAGTGGTTCTAGAGCAGTTGAGTAGGTCTGTGTTACAGTCATAGAACCAAAGTCATCTTTTTGCTCCCAGGTTGCTCACAACTATATTAACTCAAGTTCTTAACAGCTCCAATGATGGCGGTTCAATGGTGTCTTAAGCAATCTGTTCATGTGTTTGACAACTGTCCTGGCAAAATCAGACAAACAAATGCAAATGCATCAATCACAGAAAACACAATCAGCTTTTGTATCTCTTCCTAAGCTCCTGTACTGCAAAGTATCTGCATCGTTTCCAGTCTACCTCTGCAGTAGACAAAACCAAAGTCAGCTCGTGGGCTCTATCTTCCCTAGGCTGTACAAGCCTTGCTCATCCAGTTTCTCTTCATAGGACTAGCTGTTTACCTTTACCATGTCTCTAATAACTAAGCCACCCATCCTACTGACCAACTAGCCTACATTTCCCTCCACCTTTCTTTTGCTTTTAAGTGTACTAAATAGAGGCTTCTGCATCACACAAGGAGGCTAATATATGACACAGTCTCATGCCATTGTTCACATCCTTCCCTAGTTTCATGACTAGCAGACTTAGATTTTCCTAACTGTCCTTGCATTTCCAGACAATGCCTGCGTAGTCCTTCAGGGTAACCCCTCTTTGTTTTCACCTCCTATATACTTTCTTTTTGTTCTTCTCCTGTTTCCCTAGACATATATGATTCAGGTTATAAAATCATTTTTACCAAGCTATTTTCATTTTCTAGACAGTTGAAGCTCAGCAAGGTAGAACAGTCTAATTTAGCTTATTTAGGCTCTTTAGAAGTTCCACAGTTACACCTGGAAAAGTAGTATTTGCAGACATAGGTACAACTGAGTATAACACATGTTCTTACTACCAGTGTTTAGGATTGGAAGATAGTGATTTATTGTAATCCACTTTACAGAAATCTCCAAAAGTCAGCTGCTGAGAAGTAAAAAGGTTGTTAGAAATAGCAGCATTAAGTGAACTAGATATCAAATAATATATACCTACATAAGAAATTTTTCTGCAGAATTCTGAACAAGTTATTTCTAGTGTTAGAAGATTAGAAAGAATGATAAAAATAAAATAATCACAGGCAAAAATCCTAGCATGTTCAGAAATGATTTTGGTTTTTTTCATCAGAATTATGCAGTAACCCAGTAGCTGCAAGTTTACATAACATACCTCCTTAGGAGAGAGAAATACATCCACACATTGAATAGCATTGGAGAATAGTAAATTTTTGTCATACACTGTCAGAATTATTTAAAATAGTACTATTCTCTCTAGGATCTTTGGTATAGATTTGTATAGCATAAAGAAAGTCTCAAAATCTTATACTTAATTTCACAGACACTTCCTACAATACTATAGAAGTTTGAAGGGTGATGTGCTTTTAAATATCCCTCCCTGCTTGCTCAAGTACTTACTATGTATTAAAAGAGTTCATTAAACAATCCAGAGTAATGGCTTCAAGTTTAGTTGGTAGCTATTAGCAATAGTGTCTGTGAAACAGCTGCTTGATTTAATTGGGAAATGCTAGTTCCTTTCCTTTATAGGCAGAATTGGAACCTCACTGCTTGCCAACAAGCTAAAGATTGTACCAATTTTAGACCAGATGCTATTTAACCTGCCTTATCATTAAGAAGAAAAATCCCACCTCAAAGACTGCTTAGCATATACTTATAAAAAACTGCTGACACTTTCAGTAAAGAGAAACCACCCTGGAAGAGTTTTCTAACTTTGATTCACTTCCCCCAAAATTCATTATTTAGCTATATAAATAATGAAAATTCAGTTGAGTCAACAGTTGAAGAGGACAGTTTAAACAAGGCGAATCAATTATGAAGTATTAAGTACCAGATGTAAGGGGCAACTGATGCAATTGTATTACATGGTAAGACATACAACCCAAACTTCTTGGCAAGTTTACTACTGGTCTTTCTTCCATCCTGATTTTAAATATTTCTATAAATAAGTGGTCTGTATTTCTGTTTGATTTTTGTTGTTGTTTTTCCCTTTTTAGTGGAATTTCTTCTCTTTGTCCCTGCAGGGGAGTCTGTTATCATAGTCACTAAGTAAACTCTAATAACTAAATAGAAGAAATTTTTGTAAGTCCTGAGATTAAACAAGTATACATTTAAACAACAACTGTGATTTCAGAACACCAAGGAGAGGAAAAATATTTACAGCTGCTTTAGAAATATTAGCTTGTCATCAGTGAATGGTGATGTGGATAATTTCAAAGAGACATTCTTTTGAGAAAGAAAAACACGAAGAGCTTTAAAGTCAATTTTCAGTTATTCTAGTTACTTACAAATGTATGCTGTTCCATACAGTTATCAACTCTGCCTCCCAAGAAACAAAAATTAAGGTATATACTCCTAACTTGGCAGTGCTGGTATAGAGTAAGAATACAAGAACAAGGAGTTATGATATTTCTCCAGGTAAAACTAACAACCACAATGTCATGCAGCTTAGGAACTTCCTGAGACAAGAATTTTTGTATTCTGTACTATTTGTACCCATTCACTCTTGTCATAAAAAAGACACATACATACAATTAAAACCAGAAAATAACATTCACATATTCAGTTCATTGTTGCCACATCACATCTTACCCCAAGTTACCTAATACCTTTGTTATTTCAGACACTGCATCATTACTATACGCTGAGATGTTAGTTTTATGCTGTCTTTTTATGCCTGTGTAGAAGGAAAGCAGCTTGACCTTCTCTAGAGCAAGTATAGAAACTGTAAAAACTTACACAAGTATACTCTTATTAAAAAAGGAAGGTTCTTTTTTTGTTTGTTTTTATCTCCACAAGTTACTACATTGTAAACATCCTTCTTGAATTAGATTTAATATCATGTCTGTAAAGTCTTTCATTCATTTTTGAGATCAGTATTATAAACTACTTTGTACTGATACAGCTTTCAGCTTAGTGTGCCAGGATCAGAGCAGATAAGAAACTGCATATTTAAAATTAAAAAATGAAATACAGTGTTTTCCTGAAAACAGAATTGTCATGTAATTGAAGAATCAAATTTAATCTGTGGTTTCTAATTTTTGTATGGTTCCCAGACTTCCTTCTGACAAAAGAGAGAGCTGAATCTCCCTGCAGAGCTGGCTAAAATCTGAATATGTCAAGAAGACAACCAGGGACCATTTCATCTTCTTTTAAGCATCATTACACTCAAATGTACACAGAGGCATCTGTCTGTTATTCCTTTCAATACCACTACAGGCCTTAGACTAGAACTTTCAAGAACAGTGCTGTCTCCCCTGAGAACTATTATGTATTTCAAAATCTACAAAGCAAGACCTATGTCAGGGAAACAATATTTTCTTTGACAATAAAAGCTTTCTTTTCCCTCTGACACTTTAGACTATTTAGATGACATGCTACATATGCAACATTTTGTTGACATCATTATTATTACAATTAGATTTCATTTCCTTTTAATGATATTCTCAAAAGCCATACCTCTTTCTGTAGGAGTTTCAAACTGTTAAATACTCATGTGGACATTTACCGTGCTCCACAATAAGTTACAGATAGACTTCAAAAGCAGTTGTGATAATGTTTACTGTTAATTATTAGTAATCTAACAGATTCTAAATCAAGTGTAATTATTTGTTTAAAAAAAGAGTTTCAAAATAAAAGTTGTTTCTAATATCACTGCATTGATGGATTACAGAGCAGTTGCACCTTGCATTTTACACTAGCTTTCAATTCTAAATTAAAGCCTGCAGGGATCCATGAAAAATTGCAAGGGTTTTAATTTAAACTGTAATTCTACTGGACAATAAGGTCAATTATAAATAATTAATAATATTAATTAATAATAATTAATACATATGAAGAAATAACACAGGAAATCTCGTGTTCAGGAGATAGAAGACCAACAGAACACAGTGTATACAGGCCTACCACAAAGCAAGAGGTGACTGGAAATATAGAAGATCTGCAGTAGTAGCTATGTTTCTTACATAATGTCATTTCTAATCAGCAAGTAGTGTAAAAACCCCAGAAAAATACCTATCTTCTTCCTGTAGTTGCTCTTCATAAAAGGTCACAAATTATGTCCAGCTTCTTCTTATAAACCTTACTAACTTAACTGAAAGAAGTCTGAACTCCCAATTTAAAATTTTCAAACAGTTTAAGCTGCAGCAACGTGGGCTTCCAAACCAGCGCCCCATGACAGCCAGTTAGTCTCTTTCAACTTACTTTTTAATAAACATAGGAAGTTACATGCAAAAAGTTGAAAGATCATTAAGCCTGCAAAGTCAAGCACCGAAAAATAAAGAAATGCTAGAATTAACACTGACTGTGCATTTTTAATTCCCTATACCCCTGTGTGTATGCATTTTGATATAATTTTTAATTACTTAATTACATTTTGTGTAGGACAGACGGTGCTCCAGGGATGAATTAGGGCTGCATGTTGAATGAGGCTGTCATCATTGGGACTTTTGCCTTAGCTGATATATAAATTGGAAGGTGGCAATGGAATACACATTCCGTCATATCATAGCAGCACAAGTTTGACTAGAAATTTAGTATTCAGCCAGGTTACAACCATTCCATGATGCCAGTCACTATACTGCCATTGAGACTGAGTGTATAGCAATCTCTCACTGCAGTCTCATCTTCTTAATAAAGTGTATAAATAAATGAGATAAATGGATTAAAATACAATTAAAATAAAATAGGGAAAGACAATAGGTTGTAGACACACATTAAGCTATAAGGAACAATCATCATAATCAGACATGAAGAAAGTGATGCTTTTATTTTGCTTGGTTTTGTTTTATCCAATTTTTACTTGCAAGAAAATAGAAATCCATTCTGCTAGCACTGCTTTGTTCAAGTTTTTCTTAGTTGTTAGAAGACAGTGGATATTTTAATTTATTTATTTACTTATTTTGGAGGAGAGAAAACATTTATTTATGTAAAACAAGTCTGTAACTTAGTAGAAGAGCACAGCAGTAACTCAAAGAGCAAATTCCAGTTACTGTAACTAGTATTCTTAAATCAGAATCTTTGCAAAGGTCCTGACAAAATATTACCAGCTGAATTAATCTTGATGTTAAGGGGGGACCTCAAAAAGTTTCAGCATAAAACAAAGCCTATGGACTTCATTTTGCAAAATGGACTGAAAATCTGGCAATAACATTATAAAACTTTCCTATATTTAGAGCCAACATCTACCAGTTTGACAGAATCTTCAATACCACGCATGCAGATTAAAGCCAAAATGAAAAGAACTAATTGCAACATCCCAGACTGCCAAGCAAAGCAATAGTTAAAGCTGGAAATAAATTGTGTAATCTTATCTTTGAGTTATAAACAACTAAGAGAAGGCAGTATTTCCCAGAGTATTCCTGCAACTCCTGTTACATAACAAATTTCACTTTGAAATATGGTAGTACCTATCTTAACTGCCAAACATTCTTTTCTTCACTGGGATGGCCTACACAACAAGGAGGGGGAGAGCTGAAAGTTGCAACTTGATTCTTGGCTAGTGTGAAAAGAGGCACAAGCCGCTCCCTTAAACAAATAATTATTGGAGGTAGGGATGTATTTGTAATTTCTAACTTCCTTATTTTATTATAGTATGAGATAGCATAAGTCAAATTTGAGCTACATAAAACTAAAAGGTGGAAGTTTGATACCAGTATGACATTCAGACAAACCTATAGCAGTATAACTTGCTCTATATTGTTACATTTCTCCCACAAATAACCTTCAGCAAATTGTGTGCAGCTTCTTTGACACTTTCCATTTTGTTCAATTTTAACACATTATATGTCAATATAATCTTCTAATAGTTTTAAAACAGGTTTCTTTATGATAAGAAGCAAAGATCTGTATCACTAGTACTTTTTTTTTTTTTTTTTGACATGAGTTCTCTCCTTTTTTAAAGGTTACAATACTCTAAGATTCTGGAGAAATGAGTCATCTGAGTATTGATCGTAGAGATTTTCACAAAAGTTATGGAAGAATGTTCTCAGGTAAATTATACTCTGAGCAAAGTTCTTCAGGGTCAAGCATCTGAAATGGGGCCAAGCCTATGAAATGCAAACTTCTCTTGCAGAACTAATATTTGGCAGAAGTTGTGAGGAGGCTAAGAATCATTTTGATCTTCTATAAAGGGAAAAATCTAATAGTATACTTTTTTTTTTTTTCTCCTTACAAGAGTCTAATAGTATACTTTTTTTTTTCCTTACAAGATATGGAGTGCTACACTCAGTTCAAAAGGGCAGTAATGATACATACATATATATATTTAAATATTACTCATCATATTTAGAAAAAATAAGCAATCATGAATCTCCTTGATTAGCCTCCTAATTATGTTTTTCTTTTCTCCTTGAATAACTTACACAATGTTATTTTTAAGTGCATTTATTATTCCACAGTATTTATTCTTTGCTAACATCTCCATCAAGAGACTCCCCTTCCTGATTAGTAATTAAGAACTATATTCTCTTAATATATAGGTCTAGTAGCTGTATTTTTTTACTCCCCTTCCAGGACAAATTTTAACTTGAAGTACAAATGAATATATCTCAGTCATAAACTGGAGAAATGCATCAGCTGTAATTTTTGAAGATTGTTTTTTGTGGACCACTAATTAGTATGGAGCAGTACAGTTTTCCTCCTTTAAAACAATTATTCAAATTCATATTGAAATAGAAGAATGCAGCCATTATTGTCAAAGATTGCCATTCTTCCTATGGCAGACAAATGCATTAAGTAGGACAAAAACAAAAGGAGTGACACAAAATACTACACATCTTTAGTGATCAGTAGCCTGGTCAATAATGCTGAGACACTTAATTATTATTTAAAAACTAACCTAACTTTGAAGGCATTTGATAAAAGCTACTATCTGAGGGGATGCATAAAAATACAAGGGCGATTTATCTAGGAATCTATTTTTAGAAATGACAGCTCTTGAATCACAGAACTGTAGGGGTTGGAAGGGACCTCTAGAGATCATCAAGTCAAGCACCCCTGCAAAGCAGTCCCCTTGCAGCAGGCTGTGCAGCTAGGTGTCCAGGCAGGTCTCGAATATTTCCAAAGGAGAATCCACAGCCTCTCTGAGCAGCCTGTTCCAGGGCTCCATCACCCTCACTGTGAGGAAGTTTCTATTGCATACTTCCTATGTTCCAGTTTATGGCCATTTCCCCTTTTATTGTTACTGAGTTGTTGTTTTTGTTTGTTTTTTGTTGTTGTTGTTTGTTTGTTTTAACCATGGAGTTAATACATAAACAAGTATTTTAGTATTTTAAAACTACAAAGAAGCTAAACCAAGAGGTTTTTTTTTTGTTTGTTTTTGTTTGTTTTTGTTTGTTTTTGTTTTTTGGTTTTTTTTGGTTCATTGTGAATTTAAAAGTTCCTATGGATTTTTTTTTTTTTTTTTTTTTTTCCAGTTTAGAATGTAAGACAATAAAGGAAGCGTATTTCTTTCATGGAAATAAATATCGTGTTCAGTTTTGATTTGCTCTTGCCTTGAGATTTCTCTTTAGCAGATGGCACCAATAAAGTACATCAAAGAATAAGGAATCTCAAATTAAAAAATAAAATAACAATTTCAAAATTTCAGAACAAGAGGTTTAGCAAAATTGACTGATTTTTCTTTTTCTTCTCAAAACAATGCAAACAACAATTATATTGAGATGCAGATTTCATTTTTGCAGCAAGAAAAATAGGATTATATTTATACTTCTGCTACTAGTGTTACCTTCAGAATATTTATCTCCCTCAAATTTGTCCTTTCCATGACTCCTGAAGCTGCTACAACAAGAAACTGAAATTTTATTTCTTGAATTTTCATTTTTGTTTCCCTATCAAAATTAGTTTCCAGAATGGATTAAGAAACCTGCAGAGAATTAATAACCAAACAAGAGGAAGAGACGTGAGCCTTCCCCACAGAAAGTGGCAGAATGTAGAGCCCTTATCTTCTATACATAGCACACATGCAGCACACTGACATTGCCAGTCTCATTTCAAAATCAATAGATATATGCCTATATCATCAAGGACATGCACTGGAACCTCTTCCCTCCCCATATTAGTCCTCATCAAGCTGCTTATGGCTGCAAAGATGCCAATCAGTTACTGAAAGGGAAATTCACTGTGCCCATAATAGCTTCACTGGCTGAGTATGTCAATCAATACAGACATCTAGACGTGCATTGCACTTGACTCTGTCAATTTATGCTGATGCCTGGATGAAGCTCCCTGACCTAGTCTACAGGAAGAAATAGGGTGCCAAATACTAAATGTTAATTTAGTTAAACAAAGAAGCAGGAACAGAAAAGAGAAAGAACTGAGAGGAAATGGGAAGAGAGAAAGAGAACAGCAACTACTTCTGGACAGATAGTCTCACTGTGGAGGGATCCTAACTTTCCTCTGAAAGTCGGACTGTAAGAGAAAACATTGTGAATCACATCTCCTTGACCTAAATCAATCCTGACTTTTCCCAGGCTCTAAACATTGAAAAGATTGAAGGTGCGCAAGGCAAACTTTGCTTTTTACAGGTCTCTACACATGAGTTATTATATATTTGCCAACCCAGAATAGCCTTCATTTGCCACATCTAGGTACAGAGGCTAGATTTGTGCAAGTCCGTTCTCTCAACAAAGTATTTTGTTGATACATTTGCTATCCTCTGAGAAACAGCTGCTTCAGCTTCTTTTACTGACACATGAGCAATAGGTCAAGGGGCATTACTTGGTTTCTCACTCTAAAAGCCAGTAATGCACAGTCCCCATCTACAGTGCATGAAAAAGCTGCTCCTGAAGATTGCTAATTGCCCCCGTAGAACTCACAGCACCGAACAGTGAATGGGGAAAAAGATGTGGGCAAGGAACTGATAATCTACAGTAAGGCTATGACCTGGAATATTTAATCAGGATTTGTTTGAAGGAGAGTGAACTCAAACAAATTGAGACAGATGGAGTTTCAATCTATTTCATAAAATAAATATGTTTGAAAAGAAAAGAGGAGATGAAATATGCACAATATTTGACTGGCTTTGAATTGTCTTGTCTGAAGAATTAGACAAGAAAGAGCTTATTAGCAAAAGTGAAGAACTAAAACAAGTTCACAGGATTTGATCCTCACTGACACTATTGATCCACTCTAACCTTGAACAAGTGATTGTACTGTTCTATGTTCTAAAAGATGGCTACTATTAGGGCTATTGAACTTCTATGACACATTATTTTTCTGTTCTATGATTCTCAGAAAAGACCTTTTTCTTTCATTAATGTTTAAATTTTTTTTTTTTAAATTCAGTTTTTAAAATTTCTAAGAACCCTTTCCACATCAACAATTCTATTCTTATTGTACCTAACATCTAAACTCATTCTACTAGTTAAAAAACAAACAAACAAGCATAATAATAATAATAATAATAATATTTATATCATAATGGTATTTTGGCTGAGTACACCTGGAAAAGTTTAAAAGCTACATCCAGCTAATGGCTGATCAATAGCAGATTTCCCTAGGGCTCCATTTTAGGGCCAGATCTTTTTAAGGTTTTCATATATGACACTGATGTAGGACTAGGTCTTTCAAGTTTGTTGATGATACTAAACTGGAAGAAGCTGCGTATACCATCATTCAATTCGGAAGCCTTACAGAGAGATCTAGACAAATTAGAGCTGGGCAATCACTAACTAAATTTAACAAGAGAAAACACTGATTCTGTGCCTGGGAAGGGACAACCTAGAATCTATGTACAGACTGGGGGGTGAAATGCTGGAAAGCAGCCTTGCTGAAATAGGTTTGGGGTTCTTGGCTGACAGCAAATTGAATCTGAGTCAACAGTATTCCCAGGAAGCCAGGAAGATCATGCTGGGTTGCAATAAGCATGGCGCTTCTAGCAGGTCAAGGGAACTGATTGTCCTACCCTTAAATGCCTCGCCTTAGGTACTGTGCACAGTTTTGGGTACTACAGTGCTAAAAGAAGATAAAACAATTAGTGTCCAAAGGAGGGCTACAGAGGCTGTGCAGGATCTGGAGGGGAAGACATGTGAGGAGTGGTGAAGTGACTTGCTTTTTTCAGCCTACAGAAGAGGAGACTGAAGGGAGAGCTCATCACAGCCTGTGGTCTCCTCATGAGAGGAAGCAGAGTCAGGCAGTGATCTACTCTCTCTGGTGACAGCGATGGATCCCCGGGGAATGGCATGAAACTGCAACAGGGGAAGATCAGGTTGAATATCAGGAAGATGTTCTTTACCAGAGGGTAGTTGGGCACTGGAACAGGTTGCCCAGGGCAGTGGCCACGGCAGTGAGCTTGACAGAGTTCAAAAACCATTTGGACAATGTTCTCAGACATATGGTCTGATTTTTGGATGGTTCTGTCTGGAGCATGAAGTTGGACTTGATGACCCTTATACATCCCATCCAACTTGGAATTTCCTATGATTACATCACAGCTTTAGGATTATTCATTATTGGTATTCCAAATCATAACATCATGTAGCGCACTGGGAGTTAAAGAGTTAATGCTCCAGTTCCAAGAACTACATTCCCCAGAAGACTCTGCTGTTCTGTTATCATTCCTGCTCAGGGGGAACACATATAAAACCTCAGTAGGTCACCTGATGTCCCTCTCTTCAATCAGGTTCTCTTGCTGCTGCTCATCCCAACTATACAACATTAGTGCAAGGCCTTCAGCTTTTTTGGACATTCTCTCTTATTATATTTGATTTATTAGCTTCAATTCTAAATATATTGTATTATAGTGTGTTATTTTGCATTCTGATATCTTGTTTAGTAAACTAATTTGTTTCTCCTCAGACTGTTGTCACTGTTTTTAATTATTCGGGCTGCCATTTTGCCTTTCCAGTGGCTTGGATCTGCAGATCCTCCACCCTGCTAGTCATGGAACTGGGCTGAACAAGCCCATAAACTGTCTACAGATTATTAAGATAGCAAGGGCTTCAAAGTGATCCACAAACCTCATCTGACCCATAGAGATAGAAAATACTGCCCAAAATAGCAAAAATGTATGGTTCATCTACTAAAAAACAAACAAAACCAACAGTCCTGTCAGTGAAACAATTTCAATTTAATGACATGTATGAATCACAGAGTAAGCTATTTCATGACAACTGTGTACTTGTGGAAGTGACTGCGTAGTTATGGAAGGAGAAGGGGCCACTCATCATTGTTCAGCCTGAGCCAGTCATTCTTCTGGTTGATTTTTCCAGATTTTTTTTTATTATTATTATTTTTTTTTTTAAACACATTCAGATCCTCCAGCAGAACAGATCCTAGCTACCTAGCTACCTTGTGCTTTCTGTTGCTACACAGTCCATAAGGGGTAAAATGATGCTTTAAATACAGCTATGTTTTCTACTTTACCCATCTACTCTAAGGGCAGAATTTTTGTTCTTTATGGCAGATTTCCAGAGCCTTGGTGGTAAGGAAAATGCTGTTTACAGATTTATATTAGTAACAGAAAATTTAATTGGCAGTCTTTTGGTATGGCTGGTACATCATCTTTGTCTTCTTCACATATAATCCCTAGGCCTGAGAGAGAAGGTAAACCAATCATTTTCTGAAATTGTTTCTTCCCTGAATTCTTATATAAATTCTACAAAACATATTTATACAATTAGAGCAATTTTCATGAACAAATCCTTAGCTTCCTCACAAGTGCAGTACCTTCTAATTGTGTATTTGTATTGCCCATGCAATTCTTAACTAATCAGATTTCAACTAGATTAATCTCTTTCATACTTGCTAAGCTCAATAATTGTTTTTGCAAAAATCAATATACATTAATAGCAAAATAATTGGCTTATTAAATTAGAGTTACTTTCCCCTGTTTTGCTGAGTGTTTATATTGAAATGCCATTTTTCATCTCCTACAGGAAGTTTAAATTTGGAGATAAGGAAGCTAAAATAGGCCATTTTCCAGGTTATATATTATAAAATTATAAAATTTATATATTATAAAATCAGCAGGAGTTATTCACGTGCAAGAAATTAGCAGTAGGCCAGGTTATAAAACATTTGATCACACTTCTCAGATGTAAATCAGTTTATCTTCAGATCAGGAGCTGAACTCAGTGATCCTAGTGGGTCCCATCCAACTCAGGATATTCCATGATTCATTATCAGTTCTGAAATCACTGTTGTATTTAAGTCTGTTTAAGAAAAATCTTAGCTTTCAAAAATCTGAGTTCCTATAGATGTAAGGAACAAAATAAAAGTATTTTATCTTATTTCTCCTCTAAAGGAGTTGACCAGCCAGGAGGAGAAACACTTATTTAAAAACAAAACAAAAAAAACCAAAACAACAACAACAGAAAACAAAGCAAAACAAATGAAACAAACAAACAAACAAACAAACAAATCACTTTAACTTGGCTTCAGCAGCATAATAAATATCAAAAGATTAGGTCATGAGGCAAAAATCCACAGGAACTCGGATTTCCCAGTTAATTTGTTTGTGGAAGTATTCTGTCACGGGGTAGGGCATTTATTTATTTATTTTAACTTCTGGATCAACTTTATTCTACAAATACTTGAATATTAACTTCATGAATTTTACTACTGAAATCACATATCACATATGCAGTAGATGTGTTACAGAAGGAGAATTGTTACAGGGACCTATGCAAGCCCCAGGGGTTACTGCAACATGATGTATTGATGCAAGGTGATGCAGACAGTCAAATTTATCTATGGATTTGAAATGTGCTCATATGTACTCACTCTTTTTCCACAATGGAAGCAGTCAGAAACAGAAACTAGAAAACAGTATGTAGTTTATATGCTTTCCCCAGACTGCTTTGTGGAGCTGGTAGGTACACCTATCCTATGCTAACCACTTTTTCTGGCAGGAATAAGGTCCTGATCAATGCTTGTAAGGTGAAATAATAGAAAAAGGCTGGCAATAGATATCCAAAAGGTTATCTATAGGAAAAACTCACCAATATGGATGCCTTCCGTCTGGCTGGAAAATGCTGAGGCCGGCTACCCGATCTCCACAAAGGAACAAACTCAAAGAGATGCTGCCTTAGTGGTGGTCAGCCCTCAAATGAAGTCCAGGAGAGGTGGAGTCAAGCTCCACCCCTTCCAGGAGCACAGCTAAATTACCCTCACCTGTGCTCCCACAGCTGACCTGACACTTGCCTCAGCTTATTAATCAGAGGTTCAGGTTGTGATTACCAGTTTCCCATGCAATGCTGAATATGGGAAATGTACAATAATGTTAGAAATGAAAATGTTTCCTTAATTCCCTACCCCAGTTTCAATCGTATCTTCTTTTTCTCCAATCTTTACACAGATTCAACATTCAATGCTATTTTCCCTTAGATTTTATATATAAAAAAATCATAAATATTTTTCAAATTTGTTGTTGTTTCCATTTTTTACTTTATAGGAAGAATAGATATTCCAATGGAAATACGTAATTTAATTTTTGAAGTCATTTGATGCTCCATGTAAGTAACAAAGTTATTACCATAGAACAACCATTGGTTGTTCTTCCTCCTCCATTGCCTGTCTTCAGAGAGAAGATAGGCAAAGCCTTCCTCATGCTCAGCTCTTAAGCCTCATTTTCTGTTTTGGGCTTTTCGACCACTCTGTCAAGGTCTCCAATGCTTCTTTCCTTCTCCAATTAATATTCAGCACTCTCTCTCATTATTTCCCTGAATCTTCAGTATTTAATTTATTTAGAATTGGTACATAGTAAAAGATTTCAGACTCATCTACTCCCTACTTTATGAGAACAAGATTTATACCTTGAAAGGGCATACTAATTTAAAAATTTATGGAAGAGATAATTTCAGTATTTCTTGCTACTTTAAACAATCAATTTAAAAAACAAATGATAGTGGAAATGTATTTTAAAGTTTTACTGAAGGTAACATAAATTACTTTTGACCTGGAACTCACTGATTTTCAAAAGCCAGTTTTCCAACTGAACATTCAGGAAAGAGGAAGATTTTGTTTTCTGCAGCAAACGATCTATGGAAATCTTTCTAAAATATATTTAGACCTCATGTCTTCTTGTTCTATTTTAGGATGCCATGGAAGCGATTAATTAACCATGTACATGAAAACAAGTTTTGAGTACTAAGATTCCTTAATATTAATGAAAATGGAGCTGCAGAAGGCTTATAGGGAGCCAAGTTCAACGTTATAGGTGTTTTAACTGCACTTAATTAGAAGCGTTTTACATTGCATAGAAAACAGTTATTGCAAAACCTAATTCTCTGATCAGTATCATTGGCTTTCTGCTACTACATCTCTGTGAAAACAGTTTCTTTAAATACAATGAAACAAGCTGTCTTCCTGCCTTGTCTATTATTTGCATAGAAATACTTGGAATGTTATACATTCTGCTAAGTTTTTCAGTTGCATTTTGTCGATGGTTAATGCACTGTTTAGGCCTGGTTCAGTGACTAACAGGGCAGGGGGACACATGGACCCACACTCCGGCAGTGGGAGAAGGCAGGATAGGGAAAAAGGTGGGGAAATGGGCCTAAAAACAAAACAGCAACAATCTCAGGAGAAACAAACTAATTTACTACAAAAGATATTGGAATGCAAGATAATACAGTATAATACAATATAATACAACATATCCATGGTCCACAGAACTGGAGCATTAACTCTTTAACTCCCAGTGCACTACATGATGTTATGATGTGGAATACTGACAAGAAAAATGATAAGACTATGACACAGTGTTTTTCATAGGAAAGAGAAGTGCTCACTTTTCCAAGAGTTGTCATGATTTGATCAAGAGACAGTTAAAATTCGCACATCAAGCCACATGACAGGAAATAAAATAAAATAAAATAAAATAAAATAAAAATAAAAATAAAAAGGAGGTGTGTGATTAGCACACACTTACTATCACTTACTATTGGATTGAAGATGCTGAGAATTCGTCTTGCCTGTCCCTTGGTCAGGGATGTCATGCACCAAATATGGTTATCAGCTTCCCAAGCATTTCTACTAGCACAGAGTATTTCATAAGAAGGTGAGGGGCTGTAAACAAGAGAGTGTCCTTTGATCTATAGCTATTGTGAACCATTTACCTGGGCAAAACTTTGATTGCACCCATATATCCATATTTATTCTTTAATTCATTTTAGAATCTAAATTTCTGTAGTTACTCTGCTTGCTGAGGTGTTGTTCTATATCTCCTAAATAACCTAGACTAATAAGAAAAATAATTTACCCCTAGAAACTTGTGGATATCTGCATTCTCAAATGAGAGATTAACTTTGGTTTTGTGTTCCCTACCACAAGTCATTCATTTTCATAGTGAGCTATACATTTTCAACCCAGGTTTCCTTCAAAGGATGGCTTTGGGGCTCCTGTAGATGCTGGATTTAATTCCTTCTGGTAGCAAAACTCAGAAACCAACATGAATCTGACTGTCCCAACAAAGCAAATAGGCCAAGAAGGCTCAGTCAAGGCAAAGCTCACAGGAAAAACAAAGTAAGAGAAAATTAAATGTTACATGTTTTATATCTTTGAAGAAAACTGCAGGTGGAACAGTGCTGGAAATAGCTTG
The DNA here is from genome assembly GCF_039878825.1 of Excalfactoria chinensis. NCBI lineage: Eukaryota > Metazoa > Chordata > Aves > Galliformes > Phasianidae > Excalfactoria > Excalfactoria chinensis. Next base: position 60,116,451 of record NC_092828.1, on the reverse strand, counting down.
TTTTCCCAACTAAGCTTATTCAGGATAACTAGGACTTTTATTTTAATTCTAAAAATTCCAGAAAAGTTAAAATATAATGTCTCTGACTACTGGATACAACTTGAGGACATCATCCTTTCTATATTTGCATGTTCTACCTTTATTTCTTCACATATATATATTTTATCTGAGTTGCTGATTTACCTAACACTTATTTGAAGCACCTTAATATGCTTTCATAACAACAAGCCTAAATTTACAATCATTCCATTTAAATTGTTGAATCGGTTAATTAAACACTTCATATTAACAACAGTGCACAGATAATGCTATTCAATGTAGTGGGATTATTAAACATTAACAATTATATACAGTATACTTTCTAGCAACTCACTACAATAAAATATTACGAACTAATATAAATTTCTGTTAAAAAATCTTGATTATTTCAGTGATTATTCCTTGAATTAATGTAACTTGCATCAATTTTTTTTCTTCGTATTCTTGGTTTTACCCTTCTGACTGGTGTTAACTACTTGTTCCTTCTGTAGTTCCTAAGATGCATGTATTCAGTATTATTCAACTGCAACAACAGTAGTGACCAACTCAAAAGAAAACTCACTTACTTAGCCTAAGATGTTTTAGGTTATGATCAGTTATTTGTATTGGAGAGCTCACATTCACAGAAATACCCTCAGTGACTACTTTGTATATCCTTCATTAGCTCATTATATTCTGTACAGTTTTAAAAGCTATCGGTCATTGTCACAAAGGAAACAAACTTAATCTCAGAGCTATATGTCCATTATTGAAAAATAAACTAAAAAAACAGTGACAACATTGTCTTCCTTTCTTCAGAATTCAGTGATATCCCTGTACATCAGATAGAATGTGTCAAATTGCATTCAGGAGCTTGATGATAGAACATTTTAATAATAAAGCCAATTTTCAGATGTTTAGATTTCAATAGTAGCATTGCCAACATTGTACTACATTCTTCCACATGCAGTGAAGTTTTAAAATGCTTGGATTTCAAGCAAGAAATCCAAGTAGACACATTCTAAAAATAGTTATTTAAATTTACAGATTCCATTACTGAATTTTTTAATTTTTTTATTTTTTTAAATGAAAGCTATAAAATCATTTTCACGTCTGATCTCTCTTGGGACAGATGCTACCAGCTGAAACTCCTGGCAGAGCCAGCCCTCAAAACAGAAAACTACTATAACATATTATATAATTGGACTTCATAAATATATTCCTTTCATCCTTGTTTTCTAGATTGTTTAATTAGTAGCTAAAGATCCACTGCCTCGCAGATGAAAAAAGACAGAATCATTTATACAATAAGTAAGCACAGCGCTGTGTTACTCTGGATGTTATTAAAAGTTGACCCTCTTGTAAATTGAACGGGATGAGAGAGGTATATGGGTAAAATTATTTTCTGTTTTATAGTTACGATTAACTTCAGTATTGATTTTACACCAACCCTTGATATGACCAAATGCTTTTAAAATAATACATTACAGTTCAACCATAAAAGTGCATTCTCTCAAACAAAATAACATTTCAGTTTGAACAGGTGGACAACGCTTTCTTTTTTTTTATGTGGAACAAAAGAGAAACTTCAATTAACATGTTCAGAATTGCAGGCATCATCATGTAAAAGGAAGATTAAAGCTGTTTAGTTTTATCCCAAAAGGTATTCATTCTTCAGCAGCTCAGTACTCACTGGTATTTCAGAAACAAATTGTCCCACCTCAGTTTCAATGGAATGGCACCTTTCTATTCATATAGGAAAAGCAATCACTTCTTCCTACTCCTAAGGGTTTAAAAAAGAATAATCCAATTATCCAGAGTTATAGGGTAAGATGGTCTAGACACTTCATTCAACGTGAAACAAACAAGCAAAAATGAAAAGCACACAACTTTAAAATAAATAAATAAATAGAAAGGGGAACATGAGCATGAATCTGCAGTCATGCACAAACTAAAATCAAAACTGATTTACCTTTCCTCAGGGGATAAGAGAAACAAATGATTTATGTCTTGGATATTTTTCATGCAGTTGTTTGGAATAATTTGAACCTGTGAAGGTAGATTCAAAATTGGATTTCAAAATCCAGTGTATATCATTGTTTTCAATGACAGTTGGTATCTACTTCAAACATTTGTATATTGGGGGGCACAAGAACAACAACAGAGAAGCTAATAGGAAGACTAATTAACCTAAGAACTTTGCTAAATTCTTCCTAAGATCACCTCAACAACAGGACCTCCTGGCAATGAGAGTTTCTGGAAGAATTACTACCAGAAAATGCAGCAGCAAGTCCACAATATCATCCCAGTCCAAAAATCAAGGCCAGGAGGAGAGAGGCAAGGGATTATATATTTGTTTATTTGTATACACATGACCTGATATTGGCTACCACTGCAAAGTACTCAGTAATTTCTCAGCAAAGTTTATGAACTTGTTTTAGGTGCTACACTTATACAGACAACTATTTTGGTTCAAAAGCCATTTCATGTTGGTCTGTTATGTATAATAAAAATATACTCTTTTTCCTTAAAGTTTAATTTGCATTTCCAAGTAATCATGGAAGAGCATGGACAACAAAGTTAGAATTACATTTCTTAGCAACATATTTATTTCTCTAACATTCTTTAAACACAAAGGATGATTCTAAACTTCCCTCCCCAGAAATTTCTTAAAAAATTCAGAGGAAGGAGGCAGAGTAGACTGTGAAAATATTTGACCATTTTTGAAGTGTTGACAGGTTATTTATTTATTTTAGTGAAAAACAGTTAAGTTCCTTCTTCACTGTCTAACAGGTGAAATTCATCAGAAAAGATTTTTCACTTGCTGGCATTTTGACAAATAGCAATTTCAAGACCATTTATTAAAAAATTAAATTGAAAAAAATATATATCTTTCATGGGAATAACCACATTTCATTATTTATGTAAAACCAGCATTTTATAAATATGAAATTGCAATGATACATCATGTCTCAAACTTTTTATTCATCTGAAATGTCACTAATTATTATTAGCATTAGCTTCGATCTGTTTTGTTCCTAACAGGAAACAAAGTAATCACTGCTAGAAACTCCCACAGATAAATTCCAGTGGGGTTGAAAGTCAAGGCAGTCAATTGAAGTACTGGTGACTGGACAAGAGGCAATCTTATGCCCATTTTTAAGAATGGGAGAAAGGACAACTCAGGAACTACCTTACTTCTGCCAGGGAAGATACTGGAACAGATCCTCTTAAGAGCTACACTAAGACACATAGAAAGAGGGGAGGTGATACAGGATAACCAGCATGGCTTCATCAAGAACAAGTCTTGCCTAACCAAACTAAGGGCCTTCTACGATGGCATAACTGCATTAATAGACAAACAACGAGCCAGCGATGTCATCAATTGGGACTTCATTAAGGCCTTTGCCATGGTCTCCTACAACATTCTCTCCAAACTGGAAATATACAGATGTGACGGATAGACTGATTGATGATTGAGGATCTGGTGGCAAGACTACGCAGAGCGGTGGTCAATGGCTCAGTGTCCAGATGGAGATCAGTGACAGATGGTGTCCCACCAGGGTCGGTACTGGCACCATTGCTCTTTAATATCTTCATCAATTATATTGTCAGTGGGATCAAATGAACTCTCAGCAAGTCTGTGGATAACACCAAGCTGTGTGGTGTGGTCAAAACACTTGGGAGACGTAAAGTTTATCAGGATTTGTTGTGATAAGACAAGGGAAATGATTTCAAGCTAATAGACTGGAGATTTAGGCTGGATATAAAGGGAAGGTTTATTACAATAAGGGTAGTGAAGCACTGGGACAAGCTGCCCAGAGATGTAGTAGAAGACCCATCCTTGTAGACAGTCAAGATCAGTCTGGACCAGGTTCTGAGCAACACATTTGAGCTTTAGATGTCCCTGTTCTTTGCAGGCGAGTTGGACTAAATGATAGTTAAATGTTCCTTCCAATTCAAATAATTCTATGATTTTATGATTTGCCACAGTGGCTAGAATTTTCAGCCTTAGATCACAAAATCAGCTGAAGCAGGGGTAATTAACACAAGTGAATGATGGGTTAGTTTCTTAGTCATTTTCCTCTTCCATTTTCCAAATGTTTCTATGCAGCCAAGACTGAAGCAACATTTCTCGTTAACACTTTGTTACACAAGCTGTCTTTGCCAACATACACACTGGTCTGGATTTGCTACCAAAGCATGTCCCAGAGTAAGATAGATGAGTTGCCTGAATGCTCTTTTTTATTGAAGATGAGATTTAGGAATCTGTAAGCCAACTTTTCTATGTCAAGAAATGCTCAGAAATGTTTCAGTTTGAACAATGCGACTAATGGCCATGAACTGCCTACTCTTCTACCTGTGCCACTTGCAGCTCTTGAGCCAGCCAGTATTCATAGCTGAAACAATATTCTTTGTAGGCAAGGGTTAAACAGCATCTCACCTGTAATCAATACATTTTCTTCATCAAGGAAATGCAAACGTTTGCTCACTCTTTCCATCTGCATTATGTACCAACCCCTTATAATGATATATACATGCAGGAATAAGATGACATAAATTGAATAGGTCATTTCTGCTGTGCCAGAAAAGTGACTGTATTAGTAGGACAGGTGGTTATCTTCATTTTATTTCAGTGAAAAGATTATGAACAGGTCAAATATTCAGAGAATAAAATAACAGTTCTGCTTCCTGGCTGTAAATTAATCAGCTTGTATGTTCCTGCAGTAAAGCAGCTGGATGTACCACCTGGCCTGGTGTCTACAGCCCAGCACTGAGTTGTGAAGTGTAATAGGTATGTACCTCTCTAGAAACAGCAGACCCCAAATTCCAGAGTTATGCTATAATATTTAGACAATTAAAAGTTAGTTATAAATTGACTCCCTCGGAAGACCTATCAGTGTATTTTGCTGTTCAGTTATGTTATTATAAAACACTACTTGAAAATTATTCTTACATAATAAATAGTAGTAAGAATATAAATACATATCCTGGTACACAAAAATACCCAGAACACAATGATTAGTAGATTAAGAAAATAAGAAAAATAATAGATATGTTACATAGAAAAATAAAAATAAATGAGAATATACATAATAGTATTTATCAATTTCAGATTTCTACTTTAGCTGTTTTATAGCTAAATCCCAGGGACAATAAATGACATATTTAGAACCACTCAAAAATCTCATCTTTATCTTTCCTGAAAGGACAGTCAAGTCTCACATTAATTTACTTTTATTATTTTTACTATTTTTTTAAAATCTATAGTCATTCACTGTCTAATCCTATGACACTTCATTTTGTGATTCTAAATCTGAAAAATCAGAGTTCTAGTAACTTGAGAAAAACAGAAAAACAAATATCAGGGAGCAAATTTCCTAATCTTCACATTAGTTGAAGATAAATAAAACATTTTTTGTAGAAGCATTAATAATTGGTTCCTTTGAAGATAATAGCTGAAGAAAGACTCTTCCCTCCTCCCCTTCCCCTCACACCCCCCCTTCTTCTCTTCCATTTTCATCTGCTGAAATGAAAACACATGCTTTTATCCAGATCCAAAATGAATCCCAGCTGCTGGGAAACTCGGAATAGTTCCAAATTTTGCTCAGCTTCCTTAATTAAACTTGTTCAACCTAGAGAAGTATCCCAGTGGAAAACAGTTGTGGCTTTACTCAAGGTTAACATTCTTTTAACCTCTTTCAGAGCCAGTTATCTTGTTCTACTGGCCTCCACATTTTCAGCAAGGTCTTACTAGCACTGATGGATTACTCCAGCAAAATCTCTTCTAGTTAAAAGGTTTTGAAAGACACCCAAGGGGAGAAATAGCATTAAAGTAGAGATTTATCTATTTATTGCCAGGCAGGGACTCCCTCAGAAAGAAGTATATCAAAGGTAGTTCACACATTCTTACACATGACACATCACAATTTTTTTTTCATGGCACTTGAATCAAGACAAACAGTAGTTTGAAAATGAAAATCATATTAGGTAATTTATAGGTGATTGTCACTTCAGGATGCTTGCAGAAGAATGAAAAAGTTGAAATGTATATATGTGCCTGTAGCTACCACTATCTCAGGCAAAGCCTTTCTTTAGACTCTATTCAAGAAAAGCCTTAAATATACCTGTGGGAAAACACCACATTCTAACGCAAAATAGTACTACTGTAGAATGAAAAACAAAATAAAAATAAACTCCATATTGCTGTTAATCAAGATATAGTAATAATATAATTTATTTTTCTTAGTCTTAATGAAAATGGTGATGACTTGACAATCTGAATTTCAGTACATGCACCTAAACAGAGAACTTTTATTACTGTATAATTATTGAGAATTTGTAACAAAATATAACACAATTGGTAGATTTCAATTGATCAACACAGCATTTCTTAATAAGACTTTTCGTATGTGAGTCAAACTCCATGTGAAACTATGAAGTGTTCCCACTCATTTCAGTAAGAGATTAAATGGGTCCTTTATTACGGCTTTATCCTCTTATAGGGCTGTGAGCCCATACTGTACTAAAATAATCCATAAAACAGCCAAAGAATTTCTATAATTCACTTATTTTCTGTAATACATAAAGGTAATGTTCTTGAATGAAAATATAAACATGAAATATTTCTCCCCTCAGAGTTAATAATAAGAACTCTCTCTTGAAACTGGGCTGGACAAACTCGAGACAGAAATCAAAGAGATAGGTCTCCCATAGTTTACAAAGATCGTTAAAAATAGCATGCTGCCTGTAGCCAGTGTCATACAACTAACTGCTTTCAGTTCAATGAGCAGGTCAGTGGATGACTCAGGGACAGAGTCTGGTTTCTGTAACGATTTAGCTTATCAGCTCTGTCCCAGCTTCTACAGATAGGTCTGCTAAGCCTCAGTAGCAGCACATAAACAGTTTCAAACTAACACTATTTTCATCCAGATGGAGACCTAAGTTTTCAAATACATACACTTATTAAATCAAAAGAAAAAAAGTTTTCTCCTTAAGAAGGATGGATATTTCCAAATGTAGTAAAAAGCCTTCCTCTAACTAACACATTCATTTCTACTCTTTCTTGATGTTTACAAAACAACCAACTAAAGAAAAAAAATGTAAAACCAGGATCAGTTTCACAGACCTGTACAGATCATCTTACTAGTCCTGTTGATAATTTGAAGAAAGTTTTCAAATACCTAGTGTATAGTGGCCAAAGTATTGTGTGAATTAGAAAGAATTACTAAGTGCCTACTATAATAACTCCAAGCTGTCATGGATACCAATTCCTTATTCACCTCAGGATCTTGCGGATGTCACAACAATCTCATCAAATTGACAGAAAAATTCTATTGAGACTATCTATGCATTTCATTGTCATGATACAATGAAACAACACTTGTGATGGTCTACAGAGACCTGCTCTTACTTTTTAAGAAAACTGCAACAAAAATACTACTCACTTTATCATCAAAACTAGTTTAAAATTGTAGAAAAATGTGGGAACCCACAAAACAAAAAACAACTCTACAGCTATTTGCTATAATTAAGATAAATTTTTAGCTCTTTGATTTGTCAAGATAAATTCCCATCTTGATAGTGATAGTAAATATTTTTTGCTGTTCAGTATAAATAGAAAATATTTTTGTCCATAATGAACTAATAGTACTCATATTTTTACAGTGCCTTTTTGCTCAGTTTCAAAACATGAGGATAGACAAATAAGCAATTTGACATTGCAATGAAATATCCTGATTTTTTAAAAACTTCCTGGTTCAGGACTTTTTCCTATGTTTTTATGAGATTTCCCAGGAGCCTTTCCCAGAAATGACAAAATAATTTGAAGTATGGTATCATAGGATGTTTCAATAGAATATCATGTCACCATCTGATCACATGGTAAAAAAAACAAAGGCAAAGATCTGAAAGAAGGAATGTCATCATTAATCAGCAAAAACATCACACTTCTCAAGCGAGTTTCTTGGAAATAATACGTATATCAATCTGTATGGAGAAAGCTTACCTATAGAAATGTCAAGCTCTCTAGTAGTAGAAATCCTGGTGGCACTTGGTTCAGGCCAATGAAGCTCTCCTGAAATCTGATGTAGCAGAATTGCTCACAGCTGAGAAAAAAGATCTACATTAGGTCTCACTAAAAATTATGATAAAAATAAATAAATAAATTCTTTACCTACTATCTTCAGGAAAAGCAAGTCAACAGGGCTCCCACAACTGTTCCAGAAACTGTCAGATGTAAGAAAGAAGCAGATACTGCAGTTCCAGGAAGAATTAATAGTTAAATTCTGCAGTTGCTGAATTTTCCTTCATCTTGTCTGTCTTCATCTGTGCCCAGAACAAAAGGATTACTCAAAATGGCAAGTGTAAACAGTTTTTCCTTTATTTATGTTCACAGCAACATCACCTGAAAAGACCACAGGAAGAGAGAAACTGCAAACTGAAATATAGGAACAATGACCTTAATGCCAGAAAATTTTCTAGGAATTAGTGCCAGAGAGCCACTTCTAATAAAGTTAAAGCAAGTCCCAGTCCAATTAACTGTAATTTTTAGAGTTTAATGTAAATTTTTTGCATATATTTCAGCAATTTATTCTGTTTCTCCTGCATATAAATTCTTCAGACATTATCAGAATCAAAAATCTCAATGGTCCAATGCTCATGTGCCTTTTTACAAAGTAATTTAAAGGAACAGAACTTAAAGCCCACTACACTGAAATTAATGTAATTTAATCTCCTTCTCTGGAGATATTCAAGACCTGTCTTTATGTTTTCCTCTGCAGTCTACTACAGACAATTGGACTAGGTGATCCCTAGAGGTCCCTTCCAACCCTCATGATTCTGTGATTCTGTAATGCAAGAGAAAGACTTTTCATAAAAGCTCTTCTTGTGAGTGTGTGCCCATGTTTACATTTGGTTTGGGGATCAGTCTCAGTGGTCACAAAGCATTAAAAATATGCACATTTTCCCAATAAATAAATGTTTCCATCATGAAAGCAAAAGTATTCATAGAATTTGTATTTGCAATATTAGCAGGCTTATGTACTTATTTTAAAAATGATTGTTTTACTTAACACAACATTATGCCTGATGTCTGAGTGGATTTTTTTCCTCCAGCATTTAGAATGCATTAAATATTCAATAATAGACATATTAACAAAGACACAAGTTTACTAAAAAAGGTCAGAATCATAGAATCCTTAGAGTTGGATGAGACCTCTGAAGGCCATCTAGTACAACTCCCCTGCAATAAACAGGGACATTCCCAGATAGGTCAGGCTGCCCAAGACCGTATCCAAACTTGCCTTGAGATAGCATAGGAATAACATGAAAATCTAACAACAGATGATTTATCAAGATAACAGACTGTTGTTGCAAGAAAGTTTATCTATGGATAGTTCTGACAACCTGCTAATACTGTATCACTTAGTTTAATCAGAAAATTTGAAAAACAACTGCAACAAAATACATATATATAGTTAAATTCATCTTCTTTCTTTCTCTCATAAGGCAGATATTCTGTTCTTATTTCCTTTCTTTTTTAATTTCTGTCAAAACAAAAAAAGTGACCTAGGCACATCATTCTCATTGAAAATCTGCAAGAGATTTAATGCGACAAGTTTTCTGAGCTTCAAGGAAGAAATAGTTTTCAGAAATTCCTAACAATAGGACACAGTCCCTTCTGGAAGACCAGATAACTCAGTTCTTACCCTGAACAATATCAATATTCAGTGTTGCTAGTTTCTCAGTAAGTCTTTCAGCAGTTACTCAGATAGCTAAACACTGTGAGCCAGTGAGAAAAGGGCTACATTCATAAATTCAGAGGTGAGGTAATCCACTTAGACTGTCGAAGATTCCCTGTCTGGACTAACTATAGTCTGGCAGAATAAAGAATTGTCATTTGATTCTTCTGCATCATAGGAGACTGCTAAGACTAACAGGAAAACAATCTAAAGTGTGTCTGTTTTCTTCCTTTGAATGATTTCAGCATGGGAATATTTCAAGCTTTCAGAATCCAAAACATTTTATGGAGTAGAAAAATGTAAGTGCTTGTAAATTCGATGTGCCTTCACTTCATCCCCATTATTTATTTTAATTTCACCAATGGTGAGCAGATATATAGCATCAAAAACTGAGTTCTCAGCTACAAGTGCATATGAAGATTAATAACATGCATTTAACTTGTATGTTTGCTAGCAAAAAAACAGCATTTTTAAAATCCATACTGGAAACAAGAAAGGGGGAAGGAAAATACGATTGGTTTCATAATAAAATGGATTTAAGTTAAACTCATAAAAGCCTCATTTCTACTGACAATTTTTTGTACCATTTCAGAGATTATGGCTGAATGCAAGTTTTTATGCAGGATTATTTGTAAAGCTGACAATCTCACAAAACTAGTCTACTCAGAACTGTTAGCATTAAAAATAAGTACTCCACAAATACATCCAAATAAATATAAGTCAATCTTGTGGCAGAAAAGAAAAAAAAAAAGAAAATAAAAGAAAGAAAAAAAAAAGAGAGAAAGAAGAGAAAGAAAGAAAGAAAGAAAGAAAGAAAGAAAGAAAGAAAGAAAGAAAGAAAGAAAGAAAGAAGAAAAAAAAAAAAAAAAAAAAAAAAAAAAAAGAACTCCAAAATACAACAAGAAAGAAAATAGCAGGAAATTGCTTATATGGAAAGGGAAACAACCACTAAAGCCCACACAGTTCCCAGCCACACTTTCATATACAGTTTTGCACACCATAACCATAGAGTGGCTTGAGTTGGAAGGGATCTCGAGGATTAACATGCTCATCATCATCAACCCTCCTGCCACAGGTAGTCTTGCCAGCCACTAGATCAAGTACTAGATTAGATTGCCCAGGTCCCATTCAACCTGGCCTTAAACACCTCCAGGGACCGACCATCAAATCATCACCTCCATGCCCACTACACCATGACCCTCAGTGCTACATCTACCCTTTTCATGAACAGCATCAGGGACAGTGACTTCACCACTTCCATAAGCAGCATGTTCCAGTGCCTTGTCACTCATTCTGAGAAGAAATTTTTGTAATATTTAGTCTGAAACTCCCTTGGTGCAACTCATGTCCATGAGTCCAATGGACTCATGTCCATTACCTCTCCTATTAATAGTTATCATATCATAGTATCATAGTATCGTGCGAGTTGGAAGGGACCTTAGAGATCATCAAGTCCAACTCCCGGGTTTCGAGCCCCCTGTGTAGCGAAGCGGCACTTCTACCCCTGCGCCACAGGGTGAAGAGGCCAATGCTCATCTCACCACTAACCTCCTTCTAGGTAGTTGTAGAGAATGGCAAGATCTTCTCTGAGCCTCATCTTCTCCAGACTAAACAATCCAAGTACCTTCAGCTGCTCCTTGTATGACTTGTGTTCCAGACACTTCACCATCTTCCTTACCCTTTCCTGCACACACTCCAGGGCCTTATATATAGATAATGCTCTCAGTAATGCAAACAAAGTCAGGAAAGTGTTTTGGTCACCTTTTGGGGTTGATTTTAAACAATGACACATTGCATGTTTATTACAATCACGATACCATGAATTATCACAAAAAGGATCCATTCAAGGATCCACTTCGATCGGATTCATCAGTATCTTGATTCTGAATCTTTCATTTTATTAAGTAAATGGGAATTTATTTTACTGATTTCTAAAAACAGCATAGAAGGTCACTGGAAAAATAAACAAACAAACAAACAAATAAATAAAAGCCAATCTAAAAGGAAAATCCTGCTTCATATTCTATTAACAAAGAAAAAAAACAACTGATGCTTCCAGGAATAGGACAGTGCTTCAATAAGAGCTCCATTATTTTCACTAGCATGTAGCTTCAAGTCAGGCAACACCAAATCATCAACTGTCATGCTAAATCAACAGGTATAGATTAGATTCTTATTATACTACTGTTCTTTAGTTATTAGCACAATGATAGAATATATGTTAGTTGAAAAATATTTTGCCAGTTAAGTGTGTAGTTTTGTTTTTATGCTAATTGTATTGATGACCAAAAAAAGAGAGTAATAGCTTTTCAAAGGAGAAACAGGGGGTTGTTTCATAGCTAATGGTAATTAGAACTTTAGGAAATACTACTTTTTATTTCTACAATGTGATCCCATTTTTAGTTTTAAATGTATAACATAAATATATGCGGTATGTTTCGGCTATTTATATTCATTTTCTTTCAGTGGATGTGGTTGAATTACAGCATTTTTGGAAAATCACATTGTTTTGGTGTACTACTCATAGTTAAATATCAAAATTAGAAAATGAACTTTAGACACTGAGTATTGAAAATAACAATTTATTGACCTTAGTGCAAATGTACCAAGAGAGTAGTTTAATAACCCTCTGGCCATTAAACATGCAGGAAGTCAAACCACATGGATGACTGCTCAGACCTTTAAGTAAACAAAATATCTGAAAAATCCTGAAATGTTAAGAACTTGCCTGTTATATATTTTCTTTTGAATTTACAAGTTCCTGGAGGTATCAAGATGTATCACCTTTCCTCAAATGAGTCTATATGTCACTGGAAGAACTTTGGGAACCCTGCAACTTTAGTATAACCATTTTAAGATAAGAGTCAAGGGAGTCTACTACCTGTTATCAGTAGTAACTTGTGAATAGATTTATGGCATTGGCCTTATGAGAAATAATTGCACACTGGCAAATCAGTGATATGATTTTGCAAGGTGCTAAAGCTGTTGGCCCGAGACCAAAAATGCACTTCATTAGGTTCAGAGCTTAAAGCTGAAGGTATTTTGTTAGGCAAGCAGTTACTTAAAAGCTAGATTTTCCTAAAGATTTCTTGGCTTGATTCAAAGGTATTCAACTCCCAATTAGATATCAAAAGAAGATCATGTATTTAAAAAGCTGAGCAGCAGATCTACTAATAAATTCTCTTGAGGAAATTAAGTCTTGAAAAGGCCAGATCATTGAAACAAAGGCAGGATTTATAAAAACAAACAAAACAAAACAAAAACAAAAACAACAACAACAAACAACAAAACAAAACAAAAGGTTGTGAGATGACAAACAAAAATCATAAAAACTTCATAAACAAGGATCCATACACTTAGGTGTTTCTCTCCAAATTAAGGAGAGATAGAGGAAAAGAAAAGAAGGGCTTCTTGGAAAGCATCTTCTGTTACTTTCCAGAGTAACAGAATCCTGAAATCAGTATGCTTGTATAGTGTAGATCTGTATATCTAACTTCCTTTTTCAAACCGAGTATGTATTTCTAATATGGATATATCTTATTGATATATCTGAACATTTTTTTTCCTCTTTAACAGAATTAACTTTGATAGGCCAAGTAAATATATGAATAAAAAGTAATTATATCTCAAATTAAAAGAAAAAGCAAAAATGATGCTTTTATCATCAGCTGTGAGCAAAATTCAGCAAGACTGTTTTGCTACTCTAAACACTTGTACAGAATGTCTGAATAGACAGGAAAGCTCCCATAATTTCTCAGACTTTTTATGGTTCAGTATGTTCCAATAGTACTGTTCTAGTTGTTTAAAGAAGTAAACCGTGATTACATATGCTGTAATATTTAATCCCAAATTACGTCTACTTACAAATGAACCAAAGTTAATACATTTAGTGTTTTACATGAGCCAAAGCAGTGTCAAATCAATTTTGTCCCTTCTGATTTCTGCTTTTGACTGCAGAATTATTACAAACTGCCTTGAGGCATACCTTTCCTTTTAATAACATGCAGAAAATACAAACTTTCAAATGTAGTTATTGTTCAGTACTACATAGTGAAAAAGAAGAAATGTGTAGTTATTAAAATGTCAGACATTAAAGCATGCACAAATCATAAGAAAGCTCATAAATTCTGTGCATCACCCAAAGTTTACAAATTCAGGATGAGTTCCAAGAGACAGAACATCCAAATGTCAAGGACCTAACTGACAACCATCTGCATGTATAAACATGCACAAAACCAACAATAACAAAGGAAATCAAGGATGTCATCTAAAATAAAGTGCTATTCCAGGCATATCTCACAGCAGAAGCTCAGAATAGAAAAGAATATTAACTGTGGATATGGTACAAAAAGTAGTTCATTTGCCTGATAAGATTAAACAATTAAAATGGCTTAACTCTTCTAAAAGGAACATATTCGGCAAAGCTATTTGAACAGTATACTGATTAATAATAACATAAGGAATTTCTTACCTAAAGCAGAACATTTGAGCAGTACAGACATAAACACCCATACATTACCACATATAATGTGTGAAGGAATTAGCATTTAAGCAATCCTTTAAGTCAGCCTGAATAGTTTTGAATGAATTATCACTATTCAAAAATAAATAAAACTGACGGATTCTGACTCAAGGGCAGTGACAGAAAGAATATTTGTCATAAGGAAAACGAAACACAGTAATCAGTTTATGGGCTAAAAATTCACATCTACATATAAGAACTAACCCAGTTGGTTTACACTATCCCCAAAGATAATATTTATACATGAACTTTGAACAAAGTGATATCCCATAACATACATCTTTATATTTAGGTTTCAGCTGTCTGAACCAACATACACCATTTATTATTTCCAGTAGACATATAAAATTCATTATTTTGTGGAGGCAGCCACATATTCATACCTTATTTATATGCTTATAATCAGGATACAGAATAGTGAACACTCAAGTGGTTTTTAGTTTTCTCCACTTCTTCTGTATTTTAGATCAATACCAGTGCACTGTACAGGACCCACAGATACCAGTAAAGTACTCTTACATATGTTTAAAATATTTACGACTGTGGGGGACAATCTAATAAATAAATAAGAACAGCAAATTTTCACAATTTACCTTTACACATTCACTTATTTTAATGCAGGATTTATAGCGTAGACTCTATTAAAAACATTGCATTTTGAAAAACAATACAGATAAATGCTGGCCTAATGACAGGGCTGAAGAAAAATGTATGAAATACAGTGATGATGAAAAACCAGCATTCTTGGCTCACCTGGTTACTGATGTGCTTATTATTAGTAAATTATATAGGAGAGAAAAAAAAAATATATTGTTTCCACAATTTTATTTTCTAAAAAATGCTTTAGTTATAATTGGGTAGAAAGGAACTGGATGTGACAGTTGATGTAAAACTGAGCCCTATTCCCAGTATCTGAGCAAGAAGCAAGGAAAAAAAAAAAGGATATTGTTCAAATACTGCACAAGTCTTCATTATTTTGATGATAAACTTCATCAATAATTTTCTTTTTCTATGTATATTGTGAGATTTCCCCAAACATCATTCTAAACTGAATAGTAAACTTCCTTTTTCTTTTCTTTTAAAGCATTGCAGAAATTTCTTTTTCTCAGTTTTTCAACGGTTAATAAACTGCATGGTAAAGTCAAGATTCTTTTTTCTTTTTTTTTTCTAGTTTTTTTCAAGCTGAATAATTATGTGTTTATAACCATATGGAATTTAAAAATGCACATGTGGTTAGACTTCCACTCTTAATAAAGTTGTCAGCCTGTCTTGCAAAGGTCACATAGCCAATAAGAAACACCAGACAGCAGAGAAAGTCATTGCACACATCAGCCACGTCATCGAAATAATGATAAAAATCACAAAATGTTATATATATGCATATATGTATATATATATGTGTCTGTGTTATAACTATTATTCCGTTATTATTATTGAATGTTTTTAAGTTCAGCTGGTCTCCGTCTTGTTTTCTTCCTTACTACATTTTCATAGATGCAACTGAGTAAAAGCAAACCTTTATCTCTGTAATATTTTTCTGCTTCTTAGCAGAGAGATCAGATGTTATGCACAATATGCCCATAAAACATAAAAATAACAGCATAAAGTAGATTCAGAGTTTCAGTGACTGCCCATGGCATCTATTGGCAAACAATGCATATTTTCCAATTACCATGTTACATCTCTTTTTTTTTTTTTCTTTTTTTTCTGAATATACACTCATCAAAATCCCACAAAAATGATGTGCAGTTTGTTATTCAAAGAGATGACTTTCTGCATGACTTATATGGAGGAATATGTAAAAAAATCTGTCTAAATACAACTGAACACTGTGCAGAGTTTAAAAAAACAAAAAAACAAATAAATAAATAAATAAAATTAAAACCTTGCACTTTACCTTTTCAGTTTTATTTTAATACTACTTTTCATGCAGATAATGAAGGACATTAAAAGCTGTATTACATCTAATTACTGTAACATTCTGTTACCCTTGGAACTGTCATATTAAACTGAAAGCTTATACAAGAAAACTCAATTAAAATGGTTTGTCAGTTTAGTAAAGCAATCCCAATGACTTTTTTCCATGTCTGACACAAAAGTCTTGCCCCTTATGTATCTCTGTCAGCAGTGACAAACTTGTGAAAATACAGAGGCTGCAAAACCTTGACAGACAGTCCACTCCTCTAATTTAGGTACAACCTGGCATGCACTTTTCTATCCTTTCTACTATTTCATCCTTAAATAGGAGTATCTATAAGAGTATTAATTCACGAAGAAAGGCTGTAGAGGTAAACTGAAGAAAGATAATGGCAATCTTCAGTTAGAAAGGACAGAAGTCATATTATTCAGAGTAAATGAGCAGAAGAGAAAGAAGTAAAAATAACAAAGTGCAAATTTAGGCTGTACTTCACAAGCATCTTTTCCCAAACTAAGACATATTGAAATTTCTAATATCAACTCAGTTTATAATTTAATGTTGCTTTATTTCTCTGTGAGATAAGAACATAAATAAGTTAAATGAAGTGTTTCTGAATTATTTTTATTAACACTGAGTACAATGATTACCTGAAGCTTTCACACCCCTCTCCACACATATGTAGGTTAGCATACACATACAAAGATACAGTTAAGTAAAGTCTAAATGGATAACTGTAATTTTGTTTTTAATTACAGAAGACACAATGCTTCCATCAGTTTCTAATGGCTTTAGATAACCAGAATTCTTAAGAGTCAACCAGACTGAAAATTGTCAAAGGGACATACTGGGCAAGCTATATCACTTATTTTCTCTAATATGTATTTTCCCACAAAATACTAAATAATACAAAGACAAAAGCTTCTTTGTGTTCCCTATATTTTGTGTCTGATTTCCTTTCCACCATCTCTCCAACACTGTATTGGAATTCCTTCTTCTGCTTCTCCTTAACTTTCAGCTGTTATCAAAATGTTATTATCCTTCACTGATCCAGAAAATGAAGTTTGCATTAAATGAACTCTCATTTACCCCAACATTTCTTTGCTGAGAAGTTTCAAAACACAAAAGCGATTAATAAGAAGACATTTCTACATAACCTGCATGAGTATTGACTTGTCCTGACATCTCAGCATCCCCCTGGTGGGTAATCTTTAAATAAAATAATAATAAATTACAGTTTCCATAGACTTATTTCGCCCCTTAAAAGAATTTAAAAAAAAATTTAAAAAATCCTTATTCAGTTCTAAGCAGTACAGTAATTTGATAGTATCTGGTTTGTGACTATGTAACTTGGCCAACAGACTAAATGTGTATTTCCAAGTAGTTTTATCTCCAGAAAAAATGTAAATTAAAAATTAAATGTAAATTAAAACTCCTTACTTTGTACATTCACTTGAAATTGTGAAAAGCTGACTTGTAAGTGAAAGATGCCAGAATCAGTGCAAGAAGAATAAGTAAAATAACAGTTTCCACACAACAGCAACTGTTTGCAACACCCAGTGAGAATTAGACAGTATTCATTTGTCTTTTCTAACAACACAATTTCCTTAATTGGGCCAATATTTCTACCATTAGCATCCTAAACCATTCACAGGTTGAAGTATTTAGAGATGTTCACTTTGCTGAAAAAGAAAATGAGCTTTATTAGCTCACAGAACAAATAAACAAAACACAAAAACAATTCTATAAGGAGTTACAAACTCCGTATAAGTCTGTAAGCTTACAAGTGAATGCTATCATAGATACTAATCATACAAAGGAATGAGAGAAGAAATTTATCTTTTTTTTTTTTTTTTTTCCAATGATAGCTAGTGACAGTGCGGAGAGGGAAAAAAGAGATGTTAAGAGATACAAAAACATAAATGGAATAAAATAGGTGAAAAAATTTGAAGATCTTCAATAATAATGACGCACTAAGAGGGCTGCTCTGAAAGTAATGGCACACACCTTATTAAACTGGAAGCATGGCAGTGGAGGATGAATACTCCAGCCAGTATTCTATTATATTTTGTTGCTGTGCAACAGATGGCAGTTGAAAGACACTTTGACAAAATGGTGTCTGACATGGAAGTGAAATGAAACAAAGATGTGATATTGAATTCCTCCATGCGTAGAAAATGACACTCACTGACATTCATTCATGCTTCCTGAATGTTTATGGTTTAGATGTGGAAGTGAGTACAGTGAGATGGTAGGTGATGCATTTCAGCAGTGGCAACAGTAATGTGAAAGATAAGCCACATTTCAGGTGGACATGTATAGCTGTCACACCATGAAATAAAGTGTCTCAATCAGCCCATCCGCATCAATCAGCTAATGCTGGTGACCATGCTGAAAAATAATATTTTTTACTTTGAAATTATCATGCAATAATGCTCTAGGAAGAAATTGACTAAGACCAGAGAGAAATTATAATGTTTATTTCTCATTAATCTGACAGAGAAGTGGGATTATATATTACTTTAAAGTGTTATACAACATTTAGGTCTCCACAGACTTTAGCAGTAAGTACTGTATTAAGGAATGTGGGAGAATGCCATAATTAGAGTGAATACCTTGGGGTAGAGGCCATGCTTATGTAAACAGTTGAAGACATTCACAATGGCTCTAGTTTTGGACAGATATAATTAGGTCAGTATAGAACTGATGGAAACTATACTTAATTATGGCATTCGCATAAAATCTCCCTCAAGCAAGAATTGATTTAGGAGGAATTGCCTCTGTTCTGTCAGTCACTAAAAAGAGTTCAATCAATATTTAATTACATGATGTGGATTCAGATGAAACTTCATTCAGTATGTATCCTATCTACTAATATTTCATAATTAAAACACAAGCAACCAGCATTTATTCTATTCACAAATACTGTCCAATTCTACTGAATACTCAAATTTTGCTGAACCAACTGGCCCTCTTAAGAGTCTATAGCAGGAAATACAACATCAAATTATGATGACCACATGGGTAAATGATTTTTTAGAAAAAGACTATGCTAGAGATGTAATAAAGGGTGCTCCCAAAGTAATGCCTCCTATGTATTCCCATGTATACTACAACAGATGCAAAGAAAACTATAACACTATTTTCAAGAGCAAATTCTCATCTATAAATACCTTTTCAACATAGTCATCATCATTAGCTATGCAGTTTTGCAGCAATGAACAAGAGCTTGATGCAGCCCTTGTAAAAATCTGCACCTGCAGAGGTAAATCACTGCTGCTGTCACCACTGCTGAAACACACTCCCGTCACCTCACTGTGCTCACACCCACTGTTTGGCCTCCATAAATATTCAGTAATTTGCAGTGAATGTCAATGGCTTCAAGGTCTTCCAAATGGAAGAATTCAACAACACACCGTTGCTTCAGATACAGTTCCATGTTACATGCCAATTAGTCAGATTGCCTCTCTTCTACCATCTGTTTCATGGCAACAAAATGTAATGGAATATTAGTGGGAAGGTTCTATCTCTACTGCTATACAACCAACATCTGCCTTTGATGTTTTGGGCCAACATAACAAAATAGGAGGCATCTCTTTTGGAGCAGTCCTCAACTATTCAATTATTTAATAAAGTATCTCATGAATGAGATAGGAATTTTTAAAAGGCTGTGAAAATAAGAATAACACATTTTTCAACTTTAGTGCCTCTATCACATTGAGGAGTGCCCTCTAAGTTCTGACTTATTTGAAATAGTTCATCTAAATGTCAGACAGGTCATATATATATATATATATATATATATATATATATATATATATATATATATGTTCAAAACCATTATCATGCACTTAGTTGTTTCTAAGATCTTAACACTGATCATTGATGAAAATGCTTAATGGAAACTTTATTAAAGAACAATTCCAAGAGGCATCATTCCTGTACCAGTAATGAATTGCTCTTTAAAAAAATCACCAGGAAAAATGGTACAAATATTGACAATTCAGGTTTTGTATAACAGATAATGAAAACAAGTAAAACAAAAAAGCTAAAAGGACAATTACATGAAATGCACAAGACTTCCCTTGAAAAGTATTTTGAATATTAGGGCGGTATAAACTTTCCAAGGGAGACTTATATCAGGAGTAGGTACACTAATAAAAGTAAACAGTATCTACTGCACTCCATTTATCCACAGAGTGACTTATATCACAAGAAGTCAATTGTGCTCATAAAGCACTGCTTGCACTTGCTAAATTCACACTTCTAGTGGTAGGTGTTTGAGATTTTCAATGCAAAAATGGAGTGGAGGAAGCTATAGACTCTTTCTGTGGCTCTCTGCTATGTCCATATGATAATGTTTCATGTCTTGCTTCATGGTCAACATAGCATAACACGGACTATCAGGTTAGGCTTGTCTTCCAGAATGCTTCAAAAATTTTTCAAAGTATGACAACAAACTCAATGAAATCTGATGTTAAATAGAAATTTTAAGCATCTGTTGGACAATAGATTATTAGATTCAGACAAACAAAATAGAGAAAACAAAGATTCACAAAGCTGCCTCATAACCTATTTAAAATGTGAATTAGACTTGAATTTATTATAATCATGCAAAAGCCTCTTCACCTCAGCACTTCCACTCTCTACCTATTTCAACTAAGTGTCTATATACTACCATTCAAATAAAAATGAGAATTTTCATGCAAATGGATTATTATCTCATACAAGTAGAATAGAGTTTATCATATATCTTCTAACAGCATCTAAGTTTTACATTTTATTAAGTGAAATGCATTTGCTTTATGAAAAATGAATTTATGTATCTGTAGAAGGTTTGAAGTAACAACTTTTTTAATGGCAGTAAATCACTTAAATGAGATGAATATGTTTAATGAACTGCACTCATTTTCTGTTACAGTGTCTACTTAGCAGTTTTTTTGCTTTACTATCTTTAGCAGCTGAAACATAGAGCCAATTAATGAATGAAAAAGAACAGAATAAAAGCCCACTCACAGGTTTGCTAGAAATAAAATAAAAATCTACACTAGCTAATAGAATTTTCTTAATGGATCAGTTGCCTCTCATATTTATTTTCAGTTCTCAGGGATATTCCAGAATTCTCTGATTTGGTTATCAACCCAATAACCTTTTGAATTTAACTGAAAAACAAAACAAAACAAAACACATTTTTTGTACCTTCAGTTCTGTGATTGGATTAGCAATACAGTGGACATATGCTGCAAGATGAACAATAAAAAAGTGGATATTTTCTATTACATGTCCTATTACATTACTAAAAACATTATGTATAAATTCTGTATGTATTTATATAAATACATATCTTAAAGACAGATCTTAATCAACAAACATATCATAGAAGGAATCCTTTCAAATTTCAAACTAAGAAGCAGAAGATCTATCTTAAATTAATCTGTAAAACCAATGTAAATTAATTCAAGCTAGAAGGGCAATTCTGAACATCAAAACTGTCTTTTTACACTACCGCATCACAGGATAATTCGGGGTTGTTGGGCAATGATTAAGTGACAGAATTTTTCAGTTAATTAATTGTGTTGTTTTAAAAGGTTCACAAGGGCAGGAGAGATTAATTGATTTATTATTCAACAATGTTGCTATTGCTAATTAAATCTTTCATTAACATCCTATGAGAATTAGAGATATCCAACCCTTCTTCCTTTTATCTCCTATACTCATTGATAAAATAGTAGTATAAATTTATGTTTAAATTCCCCAGTTTCTAAGAGCTATAAGACCCTGACAGAATCTTTCTACTCTCTTTTTATTGTATAAAAACATGAAGATTATGAACACAATGGAACCAGTTACAGAAAGGTTACTCTTTCCTTGAAAGGAAAATAAATTTATATTTATGCAGGCATTTCCACTGACTTAACTGAGAGTTCTGAGATTTCTGGCAGGTGAATTCTCTTTAGTACTGATTTTTTGTACTGATATTCTCTTCTGCTCCCTGATTACTGTTGTCATCTGTTTCAGCTCACTAACTTAGTACACTGAATGTGAAAAACCATCTAAAGTTTGAAGAAATACAAGAAGTAAAGCAAATAATTCTGTTTGGAGACTATCAATAGGTTTGTATAGATCGATACTTTTAAAATTGATTTGAAAAGTAGTTTTTATTTATTATTATTATTATAATTATTTAACCAATTAATTAATTAATTAATTAATTACAAAAGCTCAGAGTCATTTAATTTGTTAACAATGCAGAAAAAATTTTACCTACATTTATTGAAGCTGACTGGCCATCTTCACACCAGAGGGTGGAACGAGAACATTTGGTCGCTTCTGTTTAGGATCCCAAGTTGTGTTGGGAATAGGTTTAGAGGAAACTTCTGGCTCACAGTGGTTCTGTAGATATTAGTAAGACTGAAGAAGCACCTTAAAAATAATATTATGTCCTTATTATTTGCTGCAGACAATCAAATCAGAAAATCTTAACTTTTACAAAATAAAATTCATATTTAAAATAAAGTTGTTGGTGGTGATGGTTGGTTTTTTGTTTTGTTTTTTTGGAGCTTCCACAAGTGCAGTGACTGTGGAAGAACAAGGGCTGGAAGGGCTGGTATGACATGCACAGAGGCCCATGGACTAAGACACTGATCCCCCTGAAATATATTCTTCATATTGGCTAGAAAGAACACAAGAAAACACATTTGAAAGGAAAAATAAAACTAAAAACTCCCAAACTGAGTAATTATGCAAACTTTGAACACCTCTTTTGATACATCTAAAAGTCAAAATATTTACTTTCCCCTAGTCCTTCTGCCATTATTCATAACACATTAACTTTAAGCAGACTCTTTCCTAAGTGATGTATCAGTACAATTGATTAATGTCATCTATTTCT
The DNA here is from genome assembly GCF_039878825.1 of Excalfactoria chinensis. Taxonomy (NCBI): domain Eukaryota; kingdom Metazoa; phylum Chordata; class Aves; order Galliformes; family Phasianidae; genus Excalfactoria; species Excalfactoria chinensis. The sequence goes on along the minus strand of NC_092828.1, from coordinate 60,093,361 downwards.
TGTCCTCTAAGTTCTGCCTTCTTTTAATGTTTCTGTATCAGAGTATTAAAAAAAATAAAAAAATAAAAAAATAAAAAATTACATAGTCATTTTGAATAATTAAAGCAGTAATAATCATAACTAACATGATTTATCCTTACTTCTCATGTCTCTATTCTCTACATGCATCTTGGAAAGTATGAAATATTTTCATACTTATAGGAGAATGAAATCTCCTGGTAGGACCATTGAACAAGATAGAGCTACCCATCCCTTTTAGTACTGAAAAAGTCTGTGAGTGATAAGTAACTTCAAAAATAAGTAAAATACTGATTTCATTAGCTATATATGTGACTTTTTTCTTAATAGATTTAGAAAGACTATTTTATCAAGCTCAAAATAAGATGTTAGGAGACAGCTCATTAAAGCATTTTAAGTTCTAAACATAATGTTTCTTTTGGAAGGCTACTTACATATATTCCTTTCCCTATTCAATTCTAATGGAAGTACAATTTTAAGTGGAAAATATTCAGAATTTGTCTGACAAACACCAATATTGTTGTGGCTCAGTGTTAGAATTCAGAGGAACTCTTTTGTTTTCTTTCTCTCAAATGTCAGAGTCTTACTTGATTCTTGATTGTCTTCAAGCAGTAAATTAGTTTTGTCACTCAACTGTCACAAATTGGATTACTAACTTTTTTTTTTATTTTTAATTCTAAATCTCAGAACCTTCTGACTAAAATGGTGGAGAAAAGACAGAGTAACATCTTGGGGTTAGCTTTGGGCACAGAAATACAGTAAAACTGGAACTCTGAAATGATTTCCAGGGTTTCATTTAATATGCGTATCTGAACAATATTAAAGGATCAAAGCTCTGTCTATCATTCTGTTTTTAATATCTTTTTACCCCATTAAAGATTAAATACTTCATCATTCTCTGAATATATGAGCCACAATGAACTTTCTCATTAGCTGTATTAATAAAAGTCTTCTGAACTACTTGTTGAGCTACTTGATAAAACATATAAATTTCTTCAGAAAGCTACATGAAATTGATAAAAATATATAAAATATCCAAGTGAACATTAACACATTCAATTGTTATTAATTTTGAAAAGGTATCAGTTTAATTACTATTGTGTTACATTTGTTGCCAACCAAATCCTTTTTAAAAATATTTTTAAGTGATTTTCAGTCAGCTTCACTTCTTTCATATCTTCAAAAGGAAACAAAAGCAGCCCAGCTTAGCATATCTGTTGAGTACCATATACCTAAATTAATATATTATGAAAAATTTTCAGTTGTATGAATTTCATAACTCATATAAAATTCTGTAATAAGCAATCACTGTTTTGAAAGCTGACATTCTTTTTCCTAGAAGCTTAATGATACTTTTTATCAATTACATTCACATTTTTTGTTAATGTTAAAAGCAAATGAAGAGAAAACAGAGACAAACAAACAAACAAACAAAATACATATATACTGATTAAAAAAAATACTGATAGAAAAACCTGGTGGATGCTTACCCTTTATGATTACTTAGAAATGTGTAAAATTTCACAGGATACGAGTTTATCAAATCATAGAAACAAAATGCTGACTACTGTTACATTTTTTTAAATTATTATTATTTATTCACCTTAAGTAAGAAGTATGAATGGTTTTGTTCATTTCCTCCACCTACAAGTATACAGGCTTCGCTATTTCCCTAGGGCATATATATATATATGGGGGGAGGAGGGGCAGTTATGTAAGTATGTAATATTTAAGCTTTTGAATGAAAAAAGAAACAATTTAAAAAAGAAAAAGAAAAAAGAAATCAAGGAAGAGAGGGAAAACAGATGAAGGCCTCTTTCATAAACTCTTAGCATCCATGGCTCTGTTTAAATCTTCTTTTCTTCAGATTTCAAAAGTTTCTAACTAATTTGAAGGGGAACAGCCCCTTTGAATGCTTCAGTAGGGACCACATGGCAAGTAATTTGGAATTACTTAACTGGCAAATGACACAAGCATTAAAACCAGTAACCTGAGAGAGCTCCTAGTTATACTAGAACAAAACTTTATTGTGATTTCTGTTAATAACCTAGAATATTCTACTCTGAGTGTTACAAAAGTGGTTTATCCTTTTTGTTTACTGACAGGTTTATCACTTCCAAATGTGTACTCTCTCAGAGTAGTTACTATCTTAATTTTCTAAATTTAAAATAAATTGTGTTCTCTGATCAAGTATTTTCTTTTTGTTAAAGCTAGGAAATGCATAAGCATAGGAAGCAATGAGTTCACATTAAAAAAAAAAAAAAAAAAAAAAAAAAACAACTCTTAAATGTGCTGCTATTGATCTTTTGTATAGCTTACAAGAATAAATTATCTTTCAGGAACAAGAATGTCAGTTTGCAATAAAATACTCAAAAGAGGAGAAAAATCTTCCTAATCTTCCACGCAAAATCTGAATCTATTCTATTTATATCATTGGCACAATTGTCTTAAAAAGTATACAAAACAATTTCAATTCCTTACAGGGCACTCAGAAGAACTTCATGAATTTAGGCTGAACCAATTGCTATACATCTTTGGCTTCACCAACATAAACAAAAAATTTGACTGAAATGCTCTCCAGCATTTCAAAGTGCAGATATTCAGAGGAAAGTCATCAAGATCATTGGTTTTCACAGTATAAAATAGTCTGAATCTTATTCAATTAAATATTGGCTGTACCTCTGCAGTATATGACTTCCAACAGTTGACAACGTGGAACATGACTTTTGGATCTGAAAGAGCCCCTCACAGCATCAGAGGGAGACAGGTCACCCTATTCACGGAAAGAGTTCTCACCTGCTGAGCAATTGGTCATGAACTGCTTTCTGGAAAATTCACTTAAAGGCATCTGTAGTCATGAATAACTGCAAATTATGACACTTTAAGCTTCAAAATAGGCATTTGTTTTTGTCTAATTGCCACCTACCTGCCATGTGAAGAAATCACTGAGGTAACTGAGATCTATATCCTCCTAAAACTGCAGAATGGTTGTCAACGTTTGATGGGCTGGTTCAGTCTGGTTCCATCACGAGTGGAGCAGAGGGATTTTGCACACCTCCAGAAATGGGAAATAGGGGACCCCAAAATAATTAAAAACAGAGGCAACGATCTGAGGAGAAACAAGCTAATTTACTAAATATGGTATCAGAATGCAAGATAGCACACTATAATACACTATAATTAGAATTGAAGCTAATAAACCAAATACAATAAGAGAGTATCTGAAGGCTGTAGGCCTTAGAGCAATACTGAAGTGATGCGCGCAGTCAGGACTGGGAGCAGTGAGGAGAGGTAAAGAGCACCGAGGAGAAAAGCCCTATCAGGTGACCTTGCCAGGAGGTATATCTTCTCTCTGACTGCAAGCCCCCTGGGGAATGTAGTTCTTCTTCTCTTCTGGACAGGTACCTGGAACTGGAGCATTAACACTTTAAATCCCAGTGCCCTACATGTTTTTATGATGTGGAATACCAGCAATCAAAAATCATAAAAACATGAAAATGGTTGAGAATAAATGTGTCTTATGGAGGTGACCGGATGCAGCTCTTCAACCCCATACTCAAGCTGGGTTGCCCTGAACCAAAATAATTTTTCAAATATTAAAATATTTTTGACAAAATTGTCTACTCTGCCTCAGATTTTACATACACTTTTATAATTGCAGCACAACAGAAGAAGGGAAATAAGGTTTGAGGGTTTTTTGTTGTAGTTTTTGTTTTTAATTTTTTTCACTTAAGGGGAGCAAGAGGGGGAAATCAATGGCTTCTGTCTATCTTTTAACCTCAGTTTATTCAGGAATAGAGAAGAATCAAGTTCAAAACTAAAAGCTGTCTCTCACAAGTTCTGATTCCCTGACTTTTCACACTGTAAAACTTTCTCTCCAACATCCTTAGTTTCATGTTTGGAAGAGTTTTGGCAGAACAAATGTGAATACAAGTTTGGTTTTGGTAAAATTACTCAGGGTTCTTCTCACTTAACTATTCCCACTTGAAATTCACATGCAGATTTCTACTTCGGCACATTCTGTTGCTAATTTTAGCAATGTCACTAGCATTCAGCCTGAAGAAATTCAGGTAGAAAAGATATAACTTGTCATCTAAGCTTCTTTCTCTTTTATTTGTATAAAATCAGGTTCTTTTTTATTTAAAAAAAATAAAATCATTAAATCATGTAAAATCTTTTTGTTCATTTTAATATATATATATTTTAACAGAGTACATCATCTTTAAACATTAAAACTGTGCCACATAAGGCACATCTATAATTATCTCACTTTTGTCATGTACTATGTCTAGTAACATCCAGAAACCTTGTAACCTGCAGTACATCACATATTTAAAATGTGTGGAGACAAGAGCTGACATGAATTCAAAACGTAATTCAAAACTCTGCTTCCTATTATCCCTGTTCCATGCAGCAGTCTTAAAATAAATAAATAAATAAATAAATAAAACTGTTCATGAGACCAGCGCAGCAAGAACTTAAGTGATGACATCACAACCTTCATAGTTTTTATAAAAGTCTCCTTTACAACACTGCTTGCTTTAAGAAGCAAGTTTTTGATTCATATTTTCTGATTGTATTTTCTACATACTTTCATACAGGAGAAGCAGATAAACTGAAAGATGATTGTGACAATAAGTGCATCAAGGATTGACATAAATTTAAAATTGTTCTCTATCATGTAGGAAGATCTTTGCTGGAACTTCAAATGCTGTAAAAGTTATTGATAAAATATAATCCTAAGTGTGTTATAGATTCCAACAACAACAAAAAAATGCTGTTACAAAAAATAATAATAATTAAAAAATGAAAACAATACCTAGAAAATAGAAGAAATTGTCCACTTCCATGTAGATGTAAGAATAGAAGAAAAGTAGCTTTTCTTTTTCAAACGATAAAAATATAAGGATTCTCTAAGATCTTAAAAAGTGATAAATCAAAATCATTATGTTATATACTATGAAATAGAAATAAAATACACACTGATCACAGTGCATTTTCTAAAGTTATTCAGTCTGTGTTCAATCAATTTTACATACAAACAATGTTTTTTTTCAGATCTTGAGAATCCTCACAGAATAAAGATTATGTAAATAGGGAAAAGTATAAAAGCCTATCAGATCGCTCATTTTTTTAAGATTAGAGATTAAAAAAAATCTCAAGATTACAGAGCTGTTTTTCCTCCAGAGAAAAACAAGAAAAGAAACTTAGTGTTTGTTTCTCTCAAGATTTATCATCCACTGATATCACACAAGTAACAAAAACAGATAATTTGTTAATCTAATAAAACAATAAAGACAAAGTCCTTATCAGATTAGGAAATAGAAACAATTAGTAGATCAAGATACCCATGAGTGATAAATCGTTAGAAAGAACAGCATTGGTGGATTATTAGCTCTGTAAAGGAGCACTGGCTTCTATCAATCAAATGGCTCACCTCAATCTTAAAGAGAAAAATCACAATAGCAAAGAAAAAACACATACCTATGTAGTTCATAAAATCATATTTTCTGGCTTGTTCTTCATGCATGATTTTAAAGAAGTAACTGTTAGTTGCCGCTTTCCTTTTCACAGCTAAATCATCATGGACTCTGGGATTTCAAACTCATAAAGGATAGCTGATCAAAACCTTCCTGACTTAACATGCCTTAAAATCAATCTTGTCCAGCTGGTCTGTACAGCAGCAGAAAGTCAAACCTGAGGTTTCTCAGCTCAGGTCGCAGAGGAGATCATGGCTTTTGAATGGAGAGCATACACTCTTTTTATAATGCAAGCGTAGATAAAGCAGGTGAGAACAGGTTACATTCAGAGCATTAGTAGTTTCTACTGGCTTTGTAGTTCCAGTGGTTCAGAACATGTGGCTACATTTTCTTTTGAAACAGGGTCACTAAAAGTTTATCTACACATCAATGCATTGCATACTACAGTTACAGCCCGAACTTCTCTGCTTGAAATTTGTCAGCTGGTAAGTATCCAGTGTATCCAGTGCAAAGAGTATCTTGCGTTGGAACCCGACACTCTGAGAGAAAAAAAAAAAAAAAAAAAAAAAAAAAAAAAAGGGGGAAAAAAAAAAAAAAAAAAAAAAAAAAAAAAAAAAGGAATGAAGCTTTTTCAGTCTCAGAATTCTCCATGTCTTGTCATGGCCCCATACAGGCTTGCCCATTTCCCATAAATTTGCCTGAGATGTCATGTCGTTTAAGACAACAAACATGTTCATCTGTATTCAGGTTTTACTGTAAAATGGAAATAGAGTTTGCATAGCAATTATACCAGTCCTTACATTTGAGCCTTGTAAATGCACATTTTCATTGTGTTACTAATTTTTTATTCATTTCCAAGAATAAATGTTAGCAAAATTAAATTCTCATTCATCTTGTAATTTTTCAGAATAGCTTGATCTGCAAAAATAGCTGTGTCTTTGAGGCGGAGAATATATCATGCTCTGTAATTACTGGAGGGGTTAGCAATCTTCAATTTCATTTTTCCTATTATTGAATTTTCACATCAAAGGCAATATCAACATACATTACAATCACTCTGATGTATTATAGATCGTTAATTATCAAATTTTTTAGTATAAACTTTCTGTAACATCTGAAATAATAAATATTAGGTTTCACGTATCAACACTTGATCACAACGTTTCTGAGAATGTAAGTTCTTTAGGTTTACAGTGTCACAAAACATTAAAATCTGATCAAAAATGACAACTCCAAGACTTAAATAGTAATTCCACTAGGAAAAAAAATACCCTTTAAAAGTGTGCCATACAATGAAACAAAATTTTATTGACTAGAATAATAAGTAGTGATACATTTCCACACTTTATGCTCTCTTCTATTTATTAAATGTTACCATCCAAATGCTTGGCAATTTAGAAGTATTAAGAGCCATTGGAGTGTATAATTTTATTAAAAAATATTCTCCGTTTTATTAGGAAAGGATCTCAACATATTTTCACTTAGGAAATGCAAGAGGATTTAATGATGGCTCTGAGAAAAGTTTCAGTTTATACATTTTGTAACTCTTATTCTAGTATCCTTAAAAATTGTACTGAAAAGTATGATTCCTAGTTCTCATTTTTCATTGTCTGTCTCTCCTATGAGTTTCCACAGGCAGAGATGTACAGACTAATAAAACTTTTAAGTTTCCTTCTTCACAGAAAAATAAATGTCATGCTAAGACAATGTTTGTCAGTGTACAATGTAGAAGGGAAATCTGTTCAGTATTTGTAGGGGTAGATGTAACTGTGAGCAAGTCACCAAAATGCTTATCAGATTCTTTGGTAGACCTTATCACTGTGAAACCCTGGAAGACCAGTGTGTGAGACAAGAGCAAGCAGTGTCTGTTTGAGTCTAAGGGCAGATAGGAGGTTCCAATGATATGCATTGTTAATCCTGTTATTGTTAAGAAACCTTTCATCCTTTATCACTGTTGTTTGGGAGAAGCTGGGACCAATTAACTGATTAGAGGAACTGTTTAGGGAAGAGGAACGTCTTGCTTGTAAGTGGATGGTATATAAGATGTATGTTGAACACAATAAAGACAGACTACTCTAATGCAACAAGAAACTAAGAGAGCTCTCTAACCTGACTGAGTGCTGACAGTATTGTCTGAACTATGAAAATCACAAAACTTTAGGGGCTGGAAGGGGCCTCGAGAGATCACTATGTTCAACTTCCCTGCTAAAGGTTCCTTACAGCAGGTCACACAGACAGGCATTCAGGCAGGTCTTAAATATCCCCAAAGAAGGAGAAACCACAGCTTCTCTGGGAAGCCTGCTCCAGGGTTCTGCCATCCTTGCAGCAAATAAGTTCTTCCTTGTATCAGTATGAACCTTCCTGTGTTCTAGTTTCTGTTCAGTGTCACTTGTTCTATAAGTTAAACATGCCTGTAATTGCCAAAATTCAAGGTATGTTATAGTAGTATTATATTTCATAAGTCATTCTGAAAACTTCAAAAGGAATGATTAAGACTTTTTTTCTTTATGTGTTTTTGATGCACACACTACATTTGGATGCTTTTACTGTATAGTTCTTGTTTTCCTTATAATTATTGTTATTGAATATATATATATATATTTAAATCTGTATGGATCTCAGCATCCTTAGTCCAGAATAAGTCCTACTGCCTGAAAAAGGAGCTTAAATTATAAATTTTTTAGGATAGGATTTTGCTCAGTACAGCCATAAAGTTAAGTAAATGAACACCTATTAGCTTTAAGATGCTACTTTCTAGGTCTTATTTTTTTCATTGTGGCAAATGACTGCTTAAGTTGAAGATGCAAATGAGCCATGAAGCATTAAACTGCTATGAAGTGCCTTCTAAAGTTTCAGGTGAAGTTCAGGATACTCTACAGGGAAGGTGACATTTAGTTGCTCTTGAGATTCAGAATTCATATCTGAATTGTAGAGGTAACAATTTTTTTTCGAAGATACATGCTATCTACATATAAAAGCATAACAGAACTAGATTAAAATAAAATTTGTTGCTTTGCAGCAAAATATGGCCATTTATTTTTAGGTTAAACGATATGACTTTTGTCACTGAACTGTCATTTTAAGAGCCACTACTCTTATTTCCCTCCATCACATTCAGATCTGTTATCTATAAACTTAATCACGCTAACTAGATGGATAGCAAAACTAGCACTCAGTCAAGGTGATTTCAGAGTTTCTCTCAGCAAATTAAAGCAGTTCAAAAATAAGCTAGGAATTTGCAATTTAAAATACTGCTGTAGGGAAACTGGAAAAAAAAAAAAAAAAAAAAAAATCCTTTGATTTCCTGCTTCCACTCAGGGTTACTTGTATGATCTTAAATCACATCATATACAATACAGCATAATGTAATATGGCAGAAGCTGACCCAAAGTAACCCAAAGGATGAAATTTGAATTTGCTATGGAAAAATAAATGAAACTGGTCATTTTAGGACATTCACACAGAATCACAGAATGTTAGAGACTGGAAGAGATCTCTGGAGGCCACCTGATCCAACCCCTGCCTAGAAGGACCATCCAGATCAGGATGCCCAGGCCCACACTCAGATGGCTTCAGAAAATCTAAAAGGAGGAGAGGCCAAAGCATCTCTGTGCAACCTGTTCTGGTGCTCCACCACCCACACAGTAAAAAAAGTGATAATCAAAGGGAACCATGATGTATTCTGGTTTATGCCCTTACCCTCGTGTTTTGTCAGCAGGCATCACCAATGATACGAATCTGCCTCTGTCCTATGTCCTCCTTTTAAGTATCTGCAGATATTGATGTCTTCCTCAGCCTCCTCTCCTCCAGGATGAACAGTCTCAGCTCTCTCAGCCTCTTCTCCTGTAAGTTCTCCAGTCGCTTCTGCTTGGCTCTCTCCTATATAATATATATGACTATAGTCACTATATGTGACTATATCTTTTTTGGGTATTCAGGTATTGCTGGCATGAACTTCATATTTATAATCTCTACTAATGGTTTTGGTGCATGAACACAAATATCAAGTGTTATTCTGTTTCACATTTTGCAGCTAAACAGAACTAAATATGGGGAGACTTTTTCTACAGTGTGCTTTGCTCAGTTTTACAAGCAGTTTTCACCTTTAGGCTGCCCATATGAGTTTCCAAATCACAGACATTGTATTACAACAATGACCTATGAATCACCCAAAAGAATATTGAAACTTCTGTTGTATTCACAACATCTTACATGCTTTCAATAAACTTTAGAAACAGCCTTTGAAATGACAGTACAAGTAAGTATGTCTCTTATTATCTGATGAAAATAAGTTTTGAAAGGATAAAGACCATTTTAAAAGGTAGGAAAACGAGCATAAAGCTATGTAAACTGAGTGTTCCAGGCTGGTAACTGGATACAGTTTTATCTGAATGACTAAAATCTGAATTCACTGATTTTTTTTATTTTTATTTTTTAAATCCCAAAGAAATCACATAGTTTAGAGTCAGAGATGTAACAGTCCACAGTGAATGACTACAAGTCAAAGTCTTCCTGGCTATGCAGGTCATGACTAACATTTAGAAGAACTACTTCCCACAGTTAAAGAACTATTCGTTCTTTATTTGTAAGAGAGCAATTAGGTAATTACATAAACTAAATCAACCATGAAGAAGAAAATCTTCTGGCACTAGATCAGCATAATATGTGAAGCTTCATACATTTTGCTTAATTGTTGAATATTAGAAAGCATTAGGATACTGAATCACTGATAGGAAAACAAGTAAGAAAATGTAAATCTTTAATTTAGGTATTTCCACAACAGATAATCTTACATATTCCTCTCCAAATATTCTTCATTTCATTCAGATATGAATCTGTGAAAAACAATGAACAGACATCAAAATGTTCAGCAATAGTTTTACACAGAGTATATGTTGCTCAAAACTTGTCACAAAGATAAACAATAAGAAATATGTAGTAAATTGGATATGTAACCTTCTTAAATACAAGGACGTCTGTCAGGAAAATGGAGAATAATAATGGCAAGTCTGCAGTCCCCAGGATACAAGATGCGAATGTGAGTAAATAATAGATAAAAGCAGAAATGAAATGCTAGTGGTTGCTATCTGGGAAAGTGGACAAGACAGGATAAGTAGATTTTCTAGCTATTATTTTTGGGGGGTATCCTACCAAAATAAAATCAGATTTCTGAATAAATTATATTTTTAAAATATTTTCAAATAGATACAGAAGTCCCAATTGTTAGCTAATGCACATATGTCGCCTCCAGCTGAACACTGCAAAAACACTGCTAGCTTCATTTGCATTACCAACTACTCACTTGTTCTGTATGTCCACACGATAGCTATGAAAGTTTTGAGTTCTTCATTTTTCTGTCACAGGCTGTAGAGATTAGCGTGCTTTTTTTCTTTCAGCATGAAGAATATCTCTGTATGCAAATTCGTTGTTTTTTTTTTCAAATTCATAAACCTAACTACAAAGCTTTTGCTGCTAGTAGTGGAGAAAGAAGAAAAACATGCCCTCACTATTTTTTAAAACTGCCTGGCCTCAAGATCTACATTCCTATAACCTCAAGATTTGTTTTTCACTATAAAGACAGGGGACTATTTTATATGTTTAATGTATTATTTTATTATACATAAATTTATATTCTATGTTTTATTATTTTATTGGTTTTACATTTTTAATATTTTTATATAAATCTCTTGTATTTATAGAGTTTAAATATTTTTATAGTTTATAGTATGAAGTACAAATACATTGCTCTTCACACATTCCTACTCAGTGTAATTCTATTACAAGTCCATACAAACTTGGAGAACAAGTATAAAATCCAAAGAAAAAAAAGAAAATAAAAAAAAAAAAGAAGAAAAACAGCAGCTACCTATCTGCAACCAACCACATTTCTTACTGTGATATAACACTACTATGGTACTGTGAGATGATCTCAACAAGGCTGGTAGCTGATCTTCAGGAAGCCAAACTGAAAAACTGTTTTAACAAAACTTCTTAGTAGGCAAAGATAAGTTACCTGTTAATATGGAGACTTCAAGGAACACACTGTGCTTTAGAGCAAATGGAAACTCGGAGTCAATAGCTATGATCAAAATTCCATCAAAAGACGTGATCTACTCAAGTGTATAATTGTGTAGATGTATATTTTTGTTATTTTATTTGTAACAAAGCAGGTGGGTTACAAATACTTGTAAAAAAGGAAGAAAGGAAAAAAATTCATCCCCAAAGAAAATAAACATGATACTGAAAGCAGGAATGAATTTTTGATGAAAAAATTCCACACAATAAACTTGTAACTAAATAAATGCTAATTTAGAATACAAACAAATCCAAAATATAGAGGGGAAAAAAAAAAAAAAAAAAGGGAAAGGGAAAAATTACTTCTATTTTCTGCTCCAGACATGTCTATTAGTTCATTTTTTCAGAATCCACTCCCTATTTTGGAAACTTTAAAGCTTCATTAAGTTGTAAGAAAATTAAACACAGTGAATATTTTTTATTTATCGGTTATGAATCTGTGCTGACATCTACTAAATAAATACACAAACCTGCATAATTTTCAAGTAACACAGAGATATTTTTATATCTTTCTTATATGTACATACATATGTACATACATACGTACAAGATACCTTTGATACAATCTCCTTCACTTTTTGGAAATATAGCATAATTTCTAATTTCCCCAGACCTAAAGGAAACTGTTTCACAAGGTCAAAATGTATTTAAATGGAATATAAGCCTAGAGATATCTCATTCTGGTGAAAAGACTTTTGATGAAGAAAATCTATAAATAGGAAGAGACAAATAGAAGGTTCCTTTTGTTTCATTTCTTTTCAAACAACTAGTAGTTTTCATGACATTTTCTGCTTTTCTGATAACATAAGCTTAAATTCACATAAAAAAAACAATGCCGTTGATCAGAACAAGATCTTTTTAGGAATAAGCATGGGACAGCTGAATAATATACTCTAACGTTATGAAAACTTATTTCTATGAGCCTTCGTGGAAGAGTAAATTAAAAAGTAAATATTATCTGCCTAATATATTCAAAATAGTTCTGACAAATAAAGCATTCAGTATAGTCTGTGACTCAGATATAGGAAAAGACATAGGGTATTGCTATTTTTTTTTTAAGCATTATCAAATTTGTATTTGTATTGCAAATATTAAATTTAGATGCAAGAATTCACTGCAGAAACTTATTTTTATATTTTGATCTATTACTGATAGTGTAATTAAATAATAGTAATTTTCTGCACAGAACTGCAAGAAATGTAAAATGCAGAGAGGTGAGATTTCATTAAATTACTTAAATCAATTTAAAATTGATTAAATTTAAATTTTAATTAATTATTTAAGGTTAGAAAGTCAAAATCATCACTGAACTTTTCAATGGTTACCTCTGTAGCTACAAAAGAAAGCTAAGAGAGTGGAAAGACATACATAAAAACCAAGAGATTTAGTGATACTGAGAGCTAATTACTTCTATTTAACTTCAGACAAATTTGGTATATAGATAAATACTGAATAGAGTTTCACAGAAAAAAATCTGCTTTGAATTTGATTGGTGTCTCCTCTATCATCTTCTTGCTTTCAGTACTAGAACAAATGTTCAGATGTAACAACATAATACAGTTTCACTGACTCAAGTCAAATTAACCCACCAAAAGACAAATCAGTAATGTTATGAATGGACCATGTTAAATAAACCTACCTCTCAAGGGAAGACAGTAAATGAACTGCACTCTAGTAGGCATGGTCAAATAGGGAAATGTTGAAATCACTTATTCATTTCATCTAGAATGGACCTTTAAATACTATAGAAGAATGGTGCTTTTTATTTCTTTAACTTAAGAATATTACTCTTGTTTTGGAGAAAAATGTTTAGAAAAACCTATTCAAATTCATGATTTTTTTGCTCTCAGAAGTAGAAGCTTTTGTGAATAAAGAAAAAGGCAAAAGAAAACTTTAGAGCTAAGTCAATAGTTTCTTTACTGCCATTCTGTCTTAGACCTTAAAGAAGTTAGTTCCTATAAGATCTTAAAAAATATAGAGATTTAAGAACATAGTGTCAAAGTATAAAGACAGCTCTACAGGATTTTGAAGGGAAGGGAAAGTCATTACAGATGTGAAAATGGGTGGAAATTTTAAGATGTAAAAATGAAGGAAAGAACTGAGAAAATGAGTTTTAAAAAGAAAAATGTTATAAAGGAAAAGTTAAATTATTCAGATGAAAGACAAATATTTCTACTAAGAACAAGAAATTGTTTCATTTTCAGTCTCCACTTGAAGCTGCAAAACTAATCTTTCACTACAAGAGGGTTTTTTTTTTTCTACTTTTTTTTCTACTTTCTCCAGGAGAAAAAAAAAAAAAAAAAAAAAAAAAAGAAATCCAAGATTTAGATAGTTGTAGTTCAATGGGTAAGAAATCGTGCCAGAAATTTAATTCATTTCACATTCAGAAGCTCCTGAAGTTTGAGAGCACACTTGGTCATATCTATATTTAAATTTGTTAGACTTAGTCATAATTTCTAAACATTCTCTCCATAAGTTCTTTTCTTCTTGAAAGAAACATTCACTGTAGAGTAATGAATATGAATTATGCAAAGAAAATCTTTAAAGAAATTTTTCTTGCATATTTTAAGCCAGTTAAAAAGTTGAATTTGAAAGACATTGTCATCGAGAGAGATTCGTTTCATTTTATAATAAGAAAAATCATCACAGAACTGTAGTACAGAACATGTCAGTTAAGTTCTCTAAGCAGAGAAAATTGTGCTTCAGTTATTTTTTTGAGTCTTTGTAAGGCTAGAAATCTTATACTATTCATAAGAAGTAAAAATATCTTTAAGTCAAAGCCTTACCTCAACTTGAAGACTAAAAAGACTAAATGTTTCCCATCTGAAAAAAACTTTTCACATTTAGGATAGAAGTTAGCTTAGAGACGTGGTTCAGCCATGGAAGCTGGAAGCCTGCTCCCAGCCCCATATTCAGCACCACTAAATTTGGTACCAACTCATACAGGAACTACATACAACTTCAAGCCCATCCTCAAGAGTATAGTTAGAAACTAGTCAGACACCAAAAAGACTGAAGTCAATTCATTATCTTTAACCCCACCTCTCCCCCCCAAAAAAATTCTGCCATACCTCAAGTCAGACTTTACTTTCATAAAAAAATTGAACCCTCTCCTGGATACAGACCTGAACATTGACCCTAAAAGCTAACTTTAGCTTAGTGACCTCTTCCTTCTACTAAATGTGGTCAGAAGTAACATCAGTCTTAAAATCTGCCCCAAATTCCCTTTCTAAATAACAATTTCTTGCTTTCAAGCATTATTTAAGTTGAACGCACTTGCTTTCTGAGTTTAACCTGTTAAGCCTTAGCAGACAAACAGATAAACCATCTCTCCATCAAGAACAAAGCTTACCAGAAATTCAACCATGACTACAAATTCAGTACAAACCTTGCTTAATCTTAGTCAAGGGTAATATTTTGTAGGACCTGACAGATTATCTGGTAGTAGATAGTACTACTTTTTCTGGAACCCCATCCTTCATCTAGATCTATGACTTTCCCTCATCAGAACAACACCTTATCTGCCACACTTCAGCTGAACTCCTGCCTGTTTTTCACCCATGCCAAAAGACACGCCTTGATTAATGATCTATTTTGTTGGTATTTTTTCCTCCCACTTAGCTGAAAGCTGAAATTTAGTCCCTTTTTGTAGTTTGTTGGGACTTTTCTTTCAGTAATATCTCTACATCTTTAGTGAAACAAAAATGTCCTTCTCTGGTCATTGTTGATTGTGTTTGTTTTAGCAGATTACAAAGAGGCTTACAGTCTGCTCTTATGCTCACTTTGTCTTATGCATGCTCAAGGGAGAGTAAAGCTGAAAATCACTGCAAGTAACAAAGGATATATAGTTTGAAAACAGTGGAAGTACAAGTAGTTCCCTGGATTATTTTTTCCTGCAATGTGAAGCTTATTTCTAATCTTCTACTAAATAATCACTATAAAGTGAGTAAAACTGCCTTTATATCCTAAAAAACAACACTTCACAGAATAAGACATTTCATTGCTATAGTTTTTTGGGTTTTTTTTCTTCCACTTTCAGTGGCTATGAGAATAGAAGAGAAAAGAAAAACAAGAAATCTATGGCTTTTTTCTTCTATCAACCTATATGGCTATATGGTTAGTTCGAAGGATGTTTTTATGGATGCCATTTTAGCACACAGAAAAATGACACCTGTCTCCAAGGAAAGTTTTTATCTTCTTTCTACACTATTTTTCAGAAGTACATTCCTTCCATCAGCTTAGCAGTTTCTACACACATTGAGATCCTTCAGGCTATATATGAATTTGAGTTTCTGCTTTATAAAAGATGTTGAGATAGAAGTGTGCTTTTAACTTCATAATTTTAATTTCATAACTATTTTTTATTATTATATTAAGCAAATTCAGATATCAATATGCATTTTGGTACTGACCCAAATACTACCTTTTCAAATATTTAACATGTAATACAGTTTCAGAAAGATTAAAAGAAGCTTACAAAAATATCTTTTGCTTGCATAAGACTTTCCTGTCAGCACTGCTTTTTATTCTTGAATATTTTTAAGTTGGTAAATTCAAAGGCATGTCATAGAAAGAAGCTACAACCATCTGGAAAGAGCTCTACTGATTAAACAATTGGTGCTAAAAGAACTTCAGAACAAACTAGACCTATGTCTCCACCTGCAACTCCACACATAATAAGTCCAGTAACTTAAAAATATCACATCTTCTGTGACATGCATTGTCCGGTTACATGCATAGACTCAGTGTTGCCAATGATTTAAGGAATACTCATTAACAAGAGCTGACGAGTTTAAAGAAAATCTTGCCCAAAGACATTTAAAAGCATCATATGTAAATAATTTAGAAAAATTCAGATTAACTCTCTGCAACCATTAAAGAGTTTTTTGACACTTCACATAAAAAAAAAAAAAAAAGCACAAATCTTCCAAATTTCATTTAAGTTTCAAGGTAAACTACAGTTCTTTGAATAAGAATATCCACCTGTCTTTTATAAACATATTTGGAGCACGTTACTCACAGTTAAGTGTTCTATGTCAAAGGGAATTTGTATACCAAATAAGCATAGGAATTATAACTGCTCATAGAAAACAGTGAAGAAAAAAAGCATTGTTCTATTAACTTCTACTATTTTCCTACACAGAAAAATCTGAGTCATATTATAACCACAGAAACTTGCATTGAGAAAGGACCACATTTAGTCAGAAATAATTCTTCAGTTTTCCTTATGCAACAGAGATTGGTAAGAATGTGTGTAACGTTTATTGTCTCTTTTCTTTCACTTCAGCCTGCTTACATTTGTTAGGAAAGTAATGTCATTTGTGACATTTCATCATGAGCAACAAATCACAGTTTTGTTTTGCTTTTTTTTTTTTTAAACTAATAATGGCTATTTGTAGTAAGCAGACAGAAAGCATGTTGCAGAATTAATTCAAATTGGAGCAGTTGTTCAGATCTCCTGTGGAATAAAAACACTTAATTTCCTCTGCATATCCACTTGTAACTATCAAAGCATCTGCAGGATGCCCTGGCACAGTAAGAACCTGATTCTGCAAACACATATACTGATTTTTAATTTATGAATTCATTGACCTCATTGAAGCTAATCACAAACATTAAGAGGGAAATGCATGTATCTGAAAGTCTTGTAGTATTTATTTTAGAAAAACGGATTTCTATTGTAGACAGCAAGGAAATGATGATCCATAATAACATTTACAAAGCATAATAATGGATGTATTAGAGATAATCCTAATCATTTCTGGAGAATAAACAAAAGTATATCCAGTATTAGTTCAATTTTGACAGCCTCAGTAACATATGTTCTATAATGCAACTTAATATAACTGTACAACCTAGTTGCTAAGAGGAGGACAATGATTTTAAAATTCAGTAGTTAAAACCATCTTGGAGAATGCAAATCTCTACAACAATGTATAAACAAAGGTAACCCAGATTTCAGTCATTTCATGATGGTATTTTTTATGTCAAAGACATTTGTACATTTAAAGCACATGTCTACAAAGGGTGGCATTCATGTCCATATATGTGCATATGCTAAAGTAACCACTCATCCATACTTTCTTATCTTTTCAGAGCTCAGTCACAAGCATACACAATTGGACACACAAATATCTTGGATTCAAATTCCTGCTCCAACATGAACTGTCTCATCTCATATAGTTCAAATAATTGCTTCACATATCATGTGAAAAGTAGATTTCTCAGGTCAATTCTCACCCTTGGAAGGAGAATGGAAAAATAACAATGTTAACATTCTAAAACAAAATTATTTTTAATAGCCATATAGTTTCATAGTAGATGAGATTTTAGCCAAGAGTAAGAAACCAGAAAACGGTGTTATGTACAGGTGTTGGAAGGACTAACATCTGAGAGGTTAGAGCTTTTTGCCAAGCTCATTTACTACAGGGTAATGTAGATTAATGGCATTTAAATACGTTTAATTCATCCTCAGTCTACTACTTATTTCTGATATGAGACCAGTGTACCTAATAGATTAGAACTGCAGGAAATAAATTCAAATGATCCTGCTCATTCTACTACAAATAAAGAAGATTTTTAAAGGGTCAAGAATTAAAGCCTACAGGACTCAGGGCTTCAACACAATAACTAGGTATTTAAGAAAGCTGTAAAAGGATGTTTGTCTTTCTTTAGTATCTTAGAACTATCTGGAGACTTAGTAGGAGGAGAGAACTCTTTGACTGAGAGAACAGAATATTGCTGTTTGAAAACATTTACAAAATACTAATTTTCATGTGAAACACAATAGCCAGTGATCTCTACTCTCTCTCTCCCCAATTTCATAAGCAATTCTTTTATGCAGCCCCAGAGAAAAAACAACTTATACCCTGTTCTAGAAGATGACAAAACCAACAAACCACAACCTACCTAAACATGGCAGCTGCTTTATTCTAAACCCAGACTTTTTGATTATTTTAACTCAGAACTGATCAGAACAATATAAATATGGGATGCTTTAACACGTGCATTAGAAACAAATAACTTCTTCAACCTTGAAGCTCTGCATCAGAAAGTTAAAGAACACTGGTGATTTTGCCTGGGTATAATCTCTTAAGTAGTGCACTCCTTCCTTTTGCATCCTAATGAGCTCATCCCAAGTGTGTCCACATTAATGAAACCAACCCTCAAATTTCATATCTGTCAGATAAGCAAGGTAAGTCCTTTCAATCGTATGAGTGTTTATTTATTCTTTTTCTGAGGGGGTTTGTTTGTTGTTGTTGCTTTTTATGTTATCATCTTTCAACTTCCCTGGTTTTATAAAAGTATACTAAAACAAGTTTATAAAAGCATACTAAAATAAGTTTATTCTTCTCTCCTTCCTTGTTTATTACTCAGAAATATACATACCCTTTCTGATTTTAAGATTTTACTAAGATTTTACTACCATCCTATTCAATTTCCTTAATGCTAGCCTGTCACTAAAGAAATACTTAGATTAATTAAGTTCTTGAAAGCATTAATCAGATTCCAAAATGTTCACATTCATGCTCCAAATAATTCAACAGATATAGATCTCTCTCCTTTTCTGCCATAGCCCAATATGAAGGCAGATCCTAGCAAGCAATTTTATTAAGACGGGATTCTGCACATTTTTCCCCCATAATTTCCACTATTGTTTCTGTATCTGCTACCCTCAACATATAAAATAATCTTTTATTTCTTTAAGGTGATGTGATGCCCGTGGCAAATACATATCCTGTATTGCATTTTTATGGTTCAGTGTAAGCTAAGGTAAATAACCTGAAACGTTAGACAGTTGAGAGTGGCATTGACTTTCTCTTAGCAGCTAGACAAACATAACAGCATTTTTCTACATCAAAATACTTCAATTTTTCAGAAGTTCAATATACTTTAGCATAGCTGGAACACAGCCAGAAAACATCTGTTCTTCTACATAAAAGAAGATCTGCTCATGCTGTACAATAACCTCCTTTCCTTCAGAACAAATCAAAATCACATATTTCAAAAATAGCCTAAGTTTTGGGAGAACATAAAAAACTAGCAAGAGACAAGTCTTGGATGATTTCATCTGGTTTCCTTCAAATCTTATACATAACAAGAGTATAGAAGTTAATAAAAATTGGAATAGACTCATATTCTACATATTCCAAAGGAATCTAAAGCATAAAGAAGAAACTTTATTTACCTTTTAAAGAAATCCAAAGGCGATCTTTTTACAGAAATACTGTGTTCAGTAAGTTTGCAGACGACATCAAGTTGAGAGGGAGTTGCCAATCTGCCAGAGGGGGGAAAGCCACTACAGAGGGACCTAGATAGACTCGATCAATGGGCCAAGATTAACAGCATGAGTTTCAGTAGGGACAAGTGCTAGGTCCTCCATTTTGGTCACAATGACACCAGCCAGCCCTACAGACTTGAGGAGGAGTGGCTAGAAAGCTGCCTGATGGAAAGGGATTTTGGTGTACTGATAGACAGTCAGCTGAATATAAGTCAGTAGTGTGCCCAGGTGGCCAAGAAGGCCAGTAGCATCCTGGCTTGTATCAGGAATGGTGTGGTGAGCAGGACTACGGAGGTAATCCTGCCCACATACTCAGCACTGGTGAGGTCCCACCTCAAGTACTGCATTCAGTTTTGGGCATCTCAATACACAAAGGACACTGAGATGCTGGAGCCAATCCAAAGAAGGGCAACAAGGTTTGTAAAGGATTAGGAGAATATGCTTTACGAGGAGTAAATGAAGGAACTGGGGCTGTTTAGTTTGGGGAAAAGGAGTCTGAGAGGAGACTTTGTTGCTCTCTTCAAATACCTGGAAGGTGCATACAGCGAGTGCAGGATTCGTCTCTTCTCCCTGGTGAGAGATGACAGGGAAATAGTCTTAAATTGTGCCAGGATAAGTTTGGGTTGGATATCAGGAAAAGCTTATTTACAGAAAGAGTTGTTAAGCACTGGAATAGGCTCCCGAGGGAGGTGGTTGAGTCACCTAGATGTGTTTAAAAGCCATTTGGATATGGTGTTCAGGGACATGATGTAGCAGAGGGTTGTTAGAGTTATGGTAGTATGGTTAGGTTGGTAAGGTCTTCCAATCTAAGCAATTATATGATTCTTCTATGTATAAACATAACATTTTCTTAACAGACAGAACATAGGTCTTAATAGCTGCATATACATACATACACACACATATATGTATATAAAGGAAAAATACTTTTTTTTCTGCAATGCCTAATGGGTTATTCAGTTATGAATAAAAATGAGTACACAGATTACTCCAGACTAAATGTATTTAAATGTTTCTAAGGACACCTAAGTTAACTGGTATGACTGCATAGTAAACTGTCTCTTTTTATTTTCCTATTTAAATTTCCTACATAGTAAAAATGACTTGTACAATAATTTGTGATAATGCTTCGTTAAAGCAAACATATGCTGTAGCAATCTATATCTGCCTTTTTTGAGTTGCCCAGTTAGGGCTGTATGGGCCAGATGCTAAACTCTCCTAATTCAGTAGATGAATGCATTTCTTGCTCTTTCACATAATCAGATCCCAGCACGTAAAGAATTACTTCTACAAAATAGTGCATACTTTCCCCAGCCTTAATTACAGTGTTACTGTGAAGGCTGGCTTTTGAACATTCATATTTAAATGACTGCATGCAGATAAAATTATATGTGTGAATTTAACAACAGTATGCAACTTCAAATTTGCCAACAATGTTCAAAACTTAAGACAATTATGATAAAGTTTTGCAATCAAAACAATAGTGTAACAGAATTTTAACGACACAGTAAAGTTATTTATACTAGATATTTCACTGATATTTATTCCTGCGAGTTTAATTATCTTCCACCCCCCTCTTCCAAGTTTAAATTACATGCAAACAGAATTACAAAGAGCAAGTATACACTTGAAAGACTTTGATAATTCTGATACTTCCTGTTTGATGACGTAAATCTAATTACACTAGAAAGGAGATTTAGAGATGAGCTCCAATCATTGCAGTAATTGGTATTCACGCATGCCAGCTCAGATAGATTATAGTCAGAATGACAGACACCTAACCTTAAATGTCAAATTAACATGAAATATAAAGACGGGAGTATGCTGTAATTTGTATAAGATACAGTGGAAGAAAAAGGCTATCCATAATTTATCCTCTAGGAGTAGTGATACATAGTACTTAACATAAGTTTGTTTGTTTTTTTTTTTTTTTTTAATTTTTAATGACAAAAATCTAATTGCAGAAAATTAGAGATCTCCTACTCAGTAAAATATTGCACACAATAATAAATATCGACTAGAAAGACTTAATGTAGAATACGTGTCACTGAATATACAATAAAAATACTAGGAAAATTCTTCCCCAATATATTGCTAGATATGAGGCACTTATCAACACAGAATGTCTATTAACAGTAAACTAATCTCATATTTATTAAACAAGGTGCTTGATGCATTATAGCATGTCAGCCCTTCTGTAATCTTCGCAGATAATTTGAGAAAATACTTCCATAAGAAGTTTTTACATATGTATATATATGTACTTATTTGATGCTCACCTTCAGGGAGGTTTCAGTCTGTTACAAATCATGAATTTCTATGTAATTTTATTCAGAACAACAGATTTTGGCTAGGAAAAGTCTGGAAAAAATATTTTCCGGTTTAAAAAATAATACAAATTCTGCACTAGAAAAGAAACTACTTCGCCAGTACAGGAAATTCAAAAAACATGAGTAGCTCTGGCTCTCACAAAGCATAAATAATATCAAATTTATCAAATGCAGACAAAGAACATCCCATGCACTGAAGGCAAATGTCATAATCATGATTATAATTCATTATTTGGGAGTAGAGTTAAATTTAGTCTCTGATCCAACTAGCAACTATTTCAGTTCATTTCTGCTTGATTTTTAATTAAAATAATATTTCTAAGTTGAAAAGGGCAAAAAAAAATTGTAAACAATGAATTTAATTGGAAGTAAAAAATACTTCTTTCTCAATGAAAAAAATATAATTTCGATTATGAATCCAAAAACAGATAATTGATAAGTGCAAAACTTATTTGCTTAAATACTGATGGGAACATAGACAGCAAATTTGTAAAAATCATTTTTTCAAATATGACTAGTATTCCAATTTGAGTAAATAGGAGAGAATTTCTCTTCTATCCTGAGCTGGAAAAACTATAGCACATAGTTTCAAGTCTTTTTGTGTAAAATATTTTGTTTTTCTTCCACTTCAAATCCAGTGTTTTTTTCATATTCTTTACATATAAAACGATGTAAAATTTTACAAAAAAGTATTTCTGAACTGCAGTCATTCAAATTCAAAATAGACTTTTTAACAATTGGGAAGAATGAAAGAGGAAAATGTCATATTAATTATTGTGGCTATCACAAGATCAATTCACAATTATTTTAATGTCATCTTTTCTTTCTTGTATTTAACATATTTATATTATGCATAAGTAAAATAGGAAGCTACTTCTGGAAGAAATAAGACCTATTTTTACTAGTGTCATTCATGGCTTGCCATTATCAATTAGACCTTTACTCAAGATTAGTTTCTCTGGAAACCACCACTGACATCACTGACATTTATCTTCTTTTATTTATTCGTTTTTTAAAACATGTTACTTTTTTACACTACTAGCTATAAGATCCCACTTCATCTAGTACGATGCAATGATTCTCAGAGGGTCAATCAGCTATAAAATGGAAAAGGAGCAGAGGGGGAAGACTCTTCTCCCCGGTAACTAGCAATGAGAAGACAAGTAGTGGCCTCAAGTTGAGCTATGGATTAGCTCAACTTCAATCAATTTCAGATTGGATATTAGGAAAGAAATTCTCCTCTTAAAGAGTGTTCAAGCATTCACGGTTTTACAAATGGTAGATCCTGTTGATGAATCTGATTTCATTCTATGACAAGGTGATCTGCTTAGTGGATGAAGGTAAGGCTGTCAATGTGGTCTACCTGGACTTCAGTAAAGTGAAGACAGTGAGCCGCTTTGATTTTATTGAGTTCCTTAGTTTAGCAAAGGGACAACTCACTTTTCATTGCTCTAGGAGAGGGGTAAGAAATAAAAATTCATACAGACTCGGACTTCTTACAGTTTCCACAGTTGTAACTCACATCACTTTTGCTGGTAATTAAGTTAGATATTTTATCACACTGATTTAAAAATAGTTTAAACTGAGCATTTATTAGTATTACTATTGCATACAAATACCTTACCAGGAAGATCATATTGTAATTATATGCTCTCTATCTATCCCCAGTAACTTAAGCTACAAACTAGACTCAGAATATTCTGCATCAAATCCTGGATTATGTTTCAAATCTCTTCAAGTGAAGACTGCATGTGTGCATGTATGCGTGTATGCACCTTATTTAATATAAGCTGTTTTTATTAAATATGATGTTCATTCAGACATCATATACATTTCATAATACTTCATAAGTAAAACAAAAACAGAATTACAAAGTGCACTTGCACAGGTAAACAATTAGGTAATATTTTCCAGTTCTGATTTAATTTGAATCATCAGCTAACTAGCTTTAGTTTGCATTAAACAAATGAAAATTAATGTCTAACTCCTATTATGTCTTATTTATACTCCTCTACTTGCCAGATGCAATAAGTACACTGTGAAAATATTTAGACCACGACTGTTGTATTAGAATAGATACAATAGCCTCAGGCACTGCTGCTAATTATGCTGATCTAAGTCATAGTGTACCTTAATGATGGGTAGAAAAATCCATCTCCTTTGAAGTGAACAACCTGAGGTTATATTTAATAGGATGCAGACTAATATAGTTTGCCTTCATGTGATATTTGTTGTCTTGAGAGACAGAGTTTTTCACTGGAGGAAAAATTACAGTAAAGAACAACTGGAGATTACAACAACAGAGTCCGTAAGGAAGCACATAACCACTCAAAGCAGTGACTTAGTAAAGGCAGTTTCATGTCTTATCTAAATACAGTTACTCCTATATCTGTATTTTCAAAGCTTCAGTTTTGGTCATATTGTGTGATTCAGAACAGAATCAGTAAGCAGTGTTCTTTTAGAAAGTTTTTCTATACATTTTGAAATATGTTAAGTTTCAGCAAAAATGCACAATATAATGCACAAAGACACAATACAAGAAAAGAATAAAATAAGAGTTCTTTCTAACCAAAGGCACATTTGTTTCAATTAAATGACTTACTTTACCTAATAATAATATGCTTTTGTTGTAATGTTGCTTTTCTGCCTCTATTTATATTAACACCATGTTTCCTATGCTACTTCCTCTTTAATTCCATTTACATCTTATCTTTGCCAAACACCTAGGAGGTCAATTCCTTCTTAAGCCATTTAAATAGGACTGCTTCCTTTACGAGCATGCATTTCTAGAAATATTTTAGTGACATGGTTACAGAATCTTCTAACAGGTGTTCTGAGGAAAACTGATAGTGTTGAAAAACATAAAATGTTCTAATTTTAAGGTTATATATATTATATATATGTTAATATATATATTAAAAAAAAAAAAGAATGCTGAAGAATGTCACCTCTGAACATTCACCTATTTTCTCTGAGAAGTATAATTACATTTGACATTCTTCAGACTATTTGACAGTAAAATTTCTCTTACATACATTACTCCTTCTCTTTTTTGCATTATTTTAGCATTTGAGATACCTATATCTAGTATCCTACAGCATACACATAAATCTTTTTCTTCTTTGAGAGATCAATACAGGCTGCTAAAATTTGACATAGAAGGAAAAAAAAAAAAAAAAAGAAAAAAAAAAAAGATGGAAGAAAAATAAGTAAAGGCTAAGAACTCGAGTGTTAGCCATTAGGCAACACATCAGTACTTAGCACATGGTATATTCAGCTCCCTTGTTTGAAAACAAAAATACATAAAAGATTCTACTATTATTTTTTTTTCTAATTTATTTTAATACCATAACTATTGGGAAATTCTTTTAAATCTTTTGGGATGAGGTTACTCTAATTTATTTTGATTGACAATCTTTTTCATCTGTAGAACTTTACTTTAGAACAAAAGAATGTTATACAGAAGAGTAGAAATATATGAGATACTCTTTAAAATATCTCACCCAGTAACATACTAGAATGAGTAAACAGGTTTTCTTATTCATTGTATTCTCTGCAGAATAACTGTTATTTAAAATACCTTAGCTGCTACCTAGCAGACCGATGGTATTCTTCACATCTTTCCTATCAGTTATTGTCTTGAATAATGTCTCATCACTTTCAAAATTTCCATTCCTCATTTCTTAACTTGTCAATTATGCTTCCATGGATTTGCTCATACATTTTCATATTTTGACACTACATGGTTAATATTTTCCCCCTACTTCCTGTTTTTGTTTTTGGTTTTTTTTTTTTCTCTCTGTTTCCTTTAACGTTTTTAATAGAAATTCGCATTTGATACCTGTCATAGCATTCCTGTCTATCTCCCTTTGCGCTTTACGCTTGACATTTTTCAGATTACTTTATTACTGAATAGTGGGGAAACAATTTTTTGCCACTGAAAATAACAATTAAACTGGATTTCTATTTTGCTGCAGATATAGATACAAGACTGAAACACACTGAACAGAATAAATTCAGTGTATCATTTCAAGAAACTTCTGTACCTGTAAGTAATGTTTCTTTAGTTGACATGATACTTTGTGAAGGACCCCTGCATTCATCTTCAAATACATGATATTCCTGCTTATTTACATTGTTTTTCGCATTTCTATCAAAATACTCATAAGAAATGTTCATATAAATCAAGATACTTTCCCATTTGGTGAAAGACAATGACAGCTACATACAGCCCAAAGCTGCTATACAAGATCTGGAAAGTGAAGAAATGATTCTCCATAACCAGCTAAAACCTCTTAGTAGGGAGGTGCACCTACCTACTCTTAGAAATGACCAGTATGAAGAATCAGGGGAATGCAAGGACTTAACACTAGAAAATTGGGCATATTAGAAAAAGTAAATTTAAGAACAACATAAATATTATCATTCTTATGTTTGAACATCTGTGTCCATATTTCATTACTGAAATAAAATCATAGCAATATATGGGATAGGTTGCAGGATAAGGATGTTAAATAAGTATACTTTTATTCCACCCTATTAATTAAAAGAAAGGTCAATTTTTAAAATTTTATTTATTTATTGCTGTTCTAATTTGTTGCATTGTATGGCACATATAATAGGTCATAGAAGGATCAGAACAAATAAAATTAACTGTTATTAGTTGTGCTATTGCAACTTATGAAACTTACGAAACTGGAGAACTCTCATGTAGGCTTTTTTCTGTTGGAAGGGAGGGAAGGGAGGGAAGGGAGGGAAGGGAGGGAAGGGAGGGAAGGGAGGAAGGAATTGCAATTATGTAAAACAAGAATTTGAGAATACTAATATTTAGAAGACCTGCTATTACACTGTTAGTAATAGATGGACCTTACATGTAGCTGATTATCAACAATTTTTGTCATTTTTTGCCATTTCATATATTGTAAAATTTTGCTTAATATCCCTTAATTTCATAATTAATCTCCAGATAATTCTCTTAGTTTTATTAGGATTCACACTACATTTTTTTTTTATAAAGTTTCATTTAGACATAAGTCATTGTTTTACATCATATTTTCATTTCTGTTTTCAGTTCTTTCAGCCCAACTCAACCATTTTTTCTGGGCACCCTTCTGTATCACTTGGTTATCTAACCAAAAATAGCACTGAATTAAGATATTTATTAGCTTTAAGAGTATTTGTGCTAAAACCATTGAGAAAAATGATATTTTGAGGTAAACAATTTGATGAAAACTACTCAATGACAAAAGAGTCCTTTGCAATGTGCATGCATGCACGCATACAATTCCCCACGAGGTAAGTTCATACATACAGAGAATTAACTCTACACAACAAAATCTGAAGGCTTAATGTTACCTTACCAAACAATAGGAATTAATATATGTTTAATTCAATAAATAAATTTGGAGGACATGAAGCTTCTGACTGACTGAGAAATAAAGATAACATTAAGAGCAACTCACATACTACAAAAAAAAAATTAAATGTTCTCCATAACAAAGATAGACCTTGTACCTGTATTCTCCTCTGCCTACTGCAGAGAAAGAAAGAATAAAATAAAAATCAGTTTACTGACTCCTCAAGGCAGTGTTTTAAATTCAGCAGCTGATCTAGACCTTAATTATTTATTTTCCCCAAAATAGTTCACATAACTCCCCCTTTAAGATATTGGCTTATTTTTGCTTACTTATTGCACCAGTCATTTCCATAATTGCAATACGGCCTGATCACCAGCTATCTTTTGTGACATAGCAATAATGCTAAAGAGTCCTATACCGGCCTTAGGCAATAGTCTAGGGATACTAGGCACTGTGGGTTCACCAAATATGCAGTAATATCAGGCAATGTGCCATTATGAGATAACTTGTCCCTAGGGAAACTTTTATTCCAATTGTCAATAGATACTAGTTCTGTGCTCTGGAAGAAAAGAATGATATTTCTTCTGAAAATCTAAGCATTGTTTTCCTTATTTTTTTAATATTATAATATATATATATATGATATTATAATACTCTGTACTTTTCCTATTCAATAAATTGATGTTTCTGTTGTTAAAAAGCTGAAGTGTCAGTAACAGCAAGCTAGTTAAGGGGCTTCTGTTTTTATACTATTACATCCTATGCTCTCTTTGAAACATGAAAATTTTTGTAGGATGTTAAAAGAAAACAAGTAGTATCCCATCATCCTCATCATAATGTCAAAAAGGCAAAAACATGCAGCACTGGAAACCAAATATTTTAAGCTGTAATGAAATATTAGCAGCTGAAAAAAATATATACAACTTTCTACTGGATTTAGATGTATCCCTGGAATAACTAACATAGGAAAACAAGTGTAGGCATTTAATATAGCATTAAGGGTGAGAGTAGATTAAAAAAAAAAAAAAAAAAAAAAAAAAAAAATTACAGCATGATTTTCATCAGTAGCATAAATTATAGTGTAAAAAGTTAATCTTTTATCTTTCTGATACGCACGGAAATACAGAATACAACCCACAAAATTTAAGCAGCTTTATCATGTATATGTCATACTGGGAAGAGAACTCAATCATTGAGGGCATCTCAGAAGCTGGGACTCAATTCAAATAACCCAGATTCCTCTTTATTATGTCGTTTGCTACTATCACTGTACTTTATTACCTCACTCAGAATTTTCACACTTACAGTACGTGTTAGAGGTTGACCTGCTGGAAAGGGACTCTGCAGAGATGGACCTGGGTGTCCTGGTAGGCAACATCTTAGCCATGAGGGAAAAGTGTGTCCTTATGGCCAAGAAGGCCAACAACACATTGAAGAGTATGGTCAGCTGGTCACAGGAGGAAATTCTCCAAGCTGAGAGACCTAGGACAGCTTAGCCTGGAAAAGAAAAGATTGAGCAGGGATTTTATCAATGCTTGTAAAGATCTATTGGGAAGAAGTTAAGTGGATGACGCCATGCTCCTTTCAGTGGTGCCATGTGACTGAACAAGGTTCAATACAAAGGGGAAGGCTACATTTAAAGAAGCTGCTGGTCATCGTCCTTACCTGGTCAATCTCTGCACTTCATCAATACAGTTTATACCAGATGTTAAAATTTCTTTCTATGTTACGTGACAACTACTTTTTCTGTTCTGCATGTATGCAAGTATGTACCATTCACTATAAATCCTTAACCAAATTTGTTAGGAGATCAGCAGCTGGAAAGATACCAGGTTTGAACTGAAGCAAAGCAAGCATCTGCCTGAAGATGCTGGAGAGCTGGAGGGTAATCAGGCACTGAAACAGCCTTTTCGGGTCAGAGGTCATGGCATCAAGTTACTGGAGTTCAAGAAGCTGTCATATATATTGTCTGACTTTTTTAGGTGGTTGTAGGTGGAGCCAGGAGTTGGATTCAACGATCCTTATGAGTCCCTTTCAACTTGAGATATTCTAATACCTGAAATGTTGCAGAGAACAAGAGAATTATTAGCAAATAAGCACAGATATACACATGCGTATCCCCTAGTGAGATTTAGTCCTCATCAACTAATGAGAATTAGGACTGATATGGACCAAAGAAGGTCACAGGATTCAAGATGATTTTAAATTCACCCCATATTCTACATGTTTACCCAATATTTCTTTCATTTGATGACAATATAGTGAAGATAGTTGCCACCATTTGTCAGGTTAGAATGTTATCTCAGTCCTATTGTGAACAGGCGAGGGTAATCCCTTTGAGAGGGACTGGATTTTCCCAGGCATTACTTCTTAACACTGCCATTCAAGGTTTCTCCTGTGGTGAAGTAAGATATTTAGTTACATCTACCAAGGATGAGAAACTGGGTAAAATGAACAACCTCACAAGAATCAAGAAATACTGCATCTACAGACATTATGAGAATATTAACAAAGTCCAGAGTGTCTGTATATCATTATTAAAATAACTGGAAGCATAATATTTTGATTTCATACATGGCAAAATAAATTAACTGAGTATCTCATTTAATCCCAAATTATTTGTTCCCTTAGTTGATGAGAAAAGTCAATATTTTATAAACCTAGAATACAACAACTTTGCTGAGCATTGATTTTTTTTTTTTTTGCTATAATTATAAAAAAAAAAAAAAATGTCCCAAGCAACAGGCTCAGTCCTCTAATATCACTATTATCAATGTGATATTACATAAATTATGAGTGATTAGGTGGTAATCAAAAGCTCCACTTTTGCTCTTACTCATTCACATGCATACAGTTTTATGCACCCAGATACATGCAAAACAACAGTATATTCTATGGCAACATATGTGAAATTCAAATCTAAAAACTGGAAGAAAAAAAAAAAAAACAGCCAAAAACCAATAACTATTCTCTCACCTTGTCCCAAGATAGATAACTTATTTTTTGGTATTGTCCATATCAATACTCTACATGAAACTCAATGTATGACTTTGTTGGTAGCCACGGCCTTATATCTCTCCCAGCAAAAAGTATCAGTAGCCTAAGAAAAAGTAAGCTGGAATTTCCTCTAGTAATATATGTCAAGGACAAGAGGAACTGCCATAATTCTTTCATCTCCATGTATATCAGCCTTCTGTTCTTATCCTCTGTAGGAAAGCTTAAAAAATGACATCAGCAAGCAAATTCAATTTGGAAACACTTAACATTTCCTGACAGTACTACGCAAGACGATTATTTTCTGGCTTGTAAAGTACAGTATGCACAGCCCATGGCTGTTATGCAAGTTTCTTTTATACAGGTATAATTACTTCAGGGGGACTGAGTACATGGAACTAATTGATGTTTAACATTTAAGAAATGCAACACAATTTTATGCCAGTGTAAAAATGTCAAAAGTAATTCATAAGATTTGAAATTTCACTGTTGGTAGAATCAATAGCTACACATGGGAAATAATCCTAAATAAGAGTGTCACTTCTAATATAAAACTCTTACTGAAAATGTAAACTTTGTGGGCAATTGTTGTTATCCCAGCTGTCACTAGGTAGCTGTACCAACTCAAAAATTAAAGAAAACATGTACATGCCCGTGAAATAAACAAATCCCTTCATAGAGTTTTCAATCAGAAAACTGTTGGTTTTGTACCAGCATTATGTGTGGCAAGGACCAGGTAACATCGTGGATTATACCAACAAGAAATACAAGAAATTTCCTGCATTCCTTAACTTTATTTAAATATAAATACTACTATTGGAATCCACAAAGTCAAGTACAATTTGAGTTTCATCAAATCATCTCACTGTTACTCTTTCAAGCATATCTGTACATGTAGAAAACATTTGTTGATTATAGGGGAAATAATAAGTGACTAAGATAAGGATAGCATAGGATAAGGATTATTCTGATACTTAGTACTGTCTTGCAGGCCTAGTTTCAGGGAACTCAGCAGTTTGAGAAAAGAAAGAAAAAACAACAGTTATTAACAGGCACAAAATCCATATTTAGTGGCACACAGTGATTAATAGAATATGGACATAAAAGTAATGATAAGCAATCTTTTCATCTGCTTTTATTCCAGGCCAAATTTGTGTTTACACAAATAAACACCATTGATTTATTATTTGTAAACATGAAATAAATCTGCATTTACATCAGAGTAGTACAGCTAATTTCTGCTTCAACAGACAGAAGAGCATAAGCAGTAGATGAGACAGGGAACTGGAGATTCCCATGCCAATTCACCATGATATTTTATACTGAAGCAAATGAATGAGAGAAGTATTCACACATTTAGCAGTGAAAATAAAAATAAATATTGAACAGCTGCATCATTAACTGTGTGCAGTTCAATCTTCATGGTAAATGAGGCAAAGATCCCATGGAAATAACCCTGTGTCATGTAATTAATAACTGCATTGTAATGTTTCTGTACACATGTACTAGAGAGAGTGCAGCACAGGTGATTATTTCTTTGACTTCTTACTTGTTTTGTAGTTCTTCCTACATTTTCAGCAGCAATCTTATGTCATGGCAAATATTATACCAGGACATAAAGCTAATAAGTTTTTGTTTGGCTGAAGCTGGGAGAAATAGACTGCATAAAAAACAAAATTATCCCCCAATACCGTAAAATTAAAACAAACTTCACTATGTCACAGTAGAGTAAGTATAGCATGTCACATAAATTATTTGTAAAACTCTTTATTGCATTGTACACTTGTACTTTATATCAGTATTAATGTGATTAAATTTCCTCTGAAAAGATAATTATTCACAACTCTTCAGTCTGAGCAACAGCAAGTATGTACAGATATTTAAGACTATAGTTATTATAAATTCCAAGAATGTTTGAGAGGGATAAAACTAAGACAGTTTAGAGAAATCATATGTGACTAATACTCATGGGGTTTCACAATGTGTGATTAG
Source organism: Excalfactoria chinensis (assembly GCF_039878825.1). Classification (NCBI taxonomy): domain Eukaryota; kingdom Metazoa; phylum Chordata; class Aves; order Galliformes; family Phasianidae; genus Excalfactoria; species Excalfactoria chinensis. Next base: position 60,060,834 of record NC_092828.1, on the reverse strand, counting down.
TGCTAGTTTGTTGACAGTATTAGAAGTATAAGAAAACGTTGTTTTTCTTTCTCTCAGCTCAAGTAAGACTTATTCATTTTTGTGTAATTTCATTTAAAAAAAAAAAAATCATAACCTCAAATAATCACGAGGACTATTATCATAAGAATACCATTCATTGCTATAATATAATTTTGGCCAATAAGTATGTGTATGTCTAGAATAGTACAAGGCTATCATCATCTTATTCAGCTACAATTTATATTCAAAGGAAACAAACAAACAAACAAACAAACAAAAAAAAAAAGGAAAAATAAAATTCCATACCAAAAAGACAATAAAATGGTATACATGTTTTCTTACAGAGTGCTGTAGAATCCATTTTCAAAACAGTTTTCAAAAACATTAAAATTATATATAACTGAGTGGCCCTAGAAAGCAAATAAGTAGCATACAAATATGCAAATCACTATTCATTTCACAATATACTGTGACTGGTACGGAAGACAAAAGCAAAGACAAGATAGTGAAGAAACAATGAAAAAGAATAGAAAGAAAAGGCAATGTGAGATATGGAAGCAAATCACACAGGGGTCAGTCAATAATGATCTTATACATTTTCAGAACTGTTCAAAAAGCTCAAAAGTCTTATTGTAAGAAAAGTGAAAATAAGAGGTACAAAATGTCTAATTTTAGTCTGCTCACAAAACTGAAGTTTGCTCATGTCCTGTTCCCTTCATGCAAGAAGCTGACTCACTGAAATACAGTGTAATCTGTATGTAGGACCATGATCATTTATCCATGAGCAATAAAAGAAATAGGGCAAATTTCCTCAAGCTATATGCATTACTGTGGTTGTTTTTCTGGTTAAAAACAGGACATTAGTTGTCCTGGAAATCTCAGGAGCAGAAATGGATTAAGTTTCATCAGTTTACAATGAAAATAGCAGATATATTTCTGGTTTCAAATAGAACTACATCACTTTTCACAACTCCTGATGTTCGTCCCCTTTCAGTAGTCAGATTCCAATTATCCAGAAGCCTCTACACTTCCTAGAAGAAAAAAGGAGGAACTGCTACAATTCTGTATAAAGAAAATGAACATCTAACTCACATTTTCCAACACAGTAGGAATATTTCAACTTAAGCAGCTGTAAGCATAAGATTTTGCTTACACCCAGATGGCATTTCCAGCTACCTTTGAATTTTATTTGTATCTTGAATTGGTGTACAAATGTTAAGTATCAATGTTGAGTGTTTTTCTTCTTTTCTGCTACAAGAACAACCATAATAAATAAATAAATAAAAACCAACCCACTTCAAGAAGAAATATAAAACATGAGAAACTTGAAAGTTCTCAGTCTAACCTTCTCTTTTACTGCTATTCATCCAGTAATACTGACATATAAGATTATGCAAAATGAACTGATATTTAGAATTAAAACATTAGTACCTACAGTTACTTAAATGGGCAAGTAATACTTAAGATGTTGTGGAAGGATTCTGTTCACAACAGGAGTCCTGGAAATAAGGATCACAATGATTAATGCAGCCATCTCTTATTGATGGGAGCTGATTTTATACAACATAACTCAGAAAAACTTTAACAATTTGCAGGAAAATCTTCAGTCTTGAAAGTATGGTATATATTCTATTGAACCAATATTCGTAGCAAGATCAGAAAGCTTTTTTACCTCTACTTGCAGGTGAAAGGAGCTTGTAGACTGCTAAGAAATATACATAATTCTGCTTAAGTTAGTTCCTGTCATACAGGAGATTGGTACAAGGATATGAAACAAATACTGCACGCTATTGTGTTGTTTTTTGATGTTTTTTGTTTGTTTGTTCCTTTGTTTTACAATCATTTAATACTCTAAAGGGAAATAAAAGGAGGCAGATGTTTACTATTTAATATAAAATTGATTCAAGTAATGCATTGACAGAAATCTTTGTCTTCCACCAAAATGAGCCTTGAAAGTTCTCTTGGACACTTATGATTTCAGATCTAATCCTCATCAGAAAACAAATTGTAAATATATTTCGTATAAAAGCAAAAAAAAGAAAAAAAGTAACCACTAAAAACACTTAGACTGCACTGACACGTGGTTTAAGGCATATTGCCAGGCTCTATTGATTCGTTGGTCCCTGCCCACACATCACTACTTCAACTTCTAACATCTCAGAACTTCACATATCGCCATAGTCATTCCCTCAAACTGAAGATAATTTCTCAGTGTCTGGAAAAGTCTGAAATTTGTAAAGAGACTAAACTTTATTATAAAGTTCAGGTCAAAAGAGATGAAGAAATATCACCCATCTTATGTCAGTTTGATGAAGTAGAAGAAATTAACTTTGTGCATTCATACCTGAATGCATAGCTTCACACTAAAATGGTCTCATAACTAGAATTCGGACTTCAGAGTAGGTTAAGGTTTTAAACTGTAGCTTGATAGGCTTGTTAGAGTCTAATTTTGAAAATGTTAGAAAAATCAGTTTTACCAAATTGATGATAATATTTCCAATCTCTTAACATGTTTTCAGACAGTGAAAAATAAATCCTCTTCCATACTTGCTATTCACCTGAAATGATCAAAAAGAAACAGACATCATTATAGTGCCACACAGCAAAATAATATAGCTTATAGCATTACAAGCACAAGACATCAGCTGTTTCATCATCTTAGGTTTCTTCTGAAAGTAAAGGTGAATATAAATAAATAAATAAATAAATAAATATGGAAGACATGGTAATACACTAAGTGAAAGGAAAAGTGAGAAAAGTGAAACCAAAATTCAATAAAAATGTTCATGCAGTGTGCCTCATATCCCAAGAGAAATTTGTCCCTTATTTGGTGCAAAAATCCTAAACTGAATTTCATATCAGCATAAAACTAGGAATTCACTCATTTTTACATTCTAAGAGCATTCTTTGTTTCTCAGCAAATAAAGTGGTTTTCTTGATACCATCTATTTTCCTTGGAAAAAATCTAAGGCAGGCAAACCTACTGAGAAGTTACTTGAAAAATAAAGGTAATAATGTGAAATACTCCACTGTACAAATGTAGACAAGAAAAACATAAGCCAACAGTTTGTTTTACATTAGCTCATAAAAAGTATTTTTTCATCAAATGAGTGAAGACATAGCACATTTTTTCATGCATACTACAGGAAGTAGTTGAAGTGCAGATCCGTTTATTTTGTTTCTTAGCAAGAATTTTGTGGCTATAGTTTGAAACCAGAAAGACTAATCACTGCTGCCAAAGGTAAAATTTAGTTGTCATACAGGAGCTGGAACTGATACATTTTGAACATAATTCATCTATAACTTCAAGCTTCAGGAAGCAACATATTTTTAAGTGCTTATCATCTGCACTTTGAAGAATATTCCTATCAGTGGAAGCAAGCGGGAAACTTCTGGAACATCACTATCAGCAAAATTTCTTGAATAGAAATGATTTCATTAGATCTTCATTAGAAGAAATTTAAATACCATTTCCACAAAGAATTTCAAGGCAGTCTGATGATACTGCTCCATTCACAGTATGGTTACAGTAGATTATCCAAAGAAAGCAGCAGAAAAAACAAAAAAGAACAACAACAAAAACATAAAAAATGTCATCTTTTAACCTTTCATTTCCATGCCCAAGTTGTTGACAAAATAGATAGCAGCAACAACTCACTTGATAAAACAGTATCTTCTGAAACCTCTTCTATGCACCAAGGAAGATTTTGTTTTAGTCTGAAGTACCAAGTGAACATATATTAATAATGTGTTTTGTTGTTTTTTGTTGTTGTTGTTTGTCTGCCAGAAAACTTATTCAGAAATAAATTTAGGGTTAAGATATTAAGCACTGTAGCTTTAGAAAATTAGAACAGTGCAGAATTACAGTATTACAGATTTGCCCTACTTGACAGTAAGACCACCAACAAGGAATTGCAGTAACTCTTATTAAGGTTGCAACTAAAATATTTCTTCCACATGTTGCTGCTCTGCTCAATGACTGAAATAATCAATGTTTTGATAATTAGTGTAATAATAATGTTTTGAAATTAGTGCAGTAGAAAAACAAGCATAAAGGTTTCAAGGAATTTGAGACCTTATTTATTGAAAAGAGTTCATAACTTAAGATGCCTGATTCTTGACTATACTTGGAACCTGCACAGACCCACAAAATCTTGTGATTTAATATAAAGACTTGAAATAAACCTACTCAGAGAAAATGCTGTAAAAACAAAAACCCACCAGTTCTGTGTTTTCCACTTGTTTATACAGAATATTTTGAAGCTAATTAAAAAGCTGTTAGTGGAGGAAAATAATGTTTCTTATCTACACAAATGTATCATTCAAAGGCACAAGATTTTATTTTTTTTAATGTATAGTGTATTTTTATAGCTGGAGACATTTGCCAAATTCTAAACAAACTTTCAAATCCCACGTTAACAAAAGAATTATTAAGCTTTTCATGCCTGGTTCTGATAAAAACACTTTACAATAACATTAAAAATCGAATCAGATTCATGGAAGGTATTACAGAAATAGTTTGATGCCTGCAGCTCCAGTTAACAAAAAAGAGAAAAAGAGAAAAAAAATACAAAACAAAACAAAAAAAAACAAACCAACCATAAGGGTAAAAACAGAAACAATGGTTTGTGAATTAATTAACAGCTCTACCTTTTCATTTTTTAAATAGAAACCAGATTCCATTATTTATTTCTGCAAACAACTTTAAAATATTAATACATTTCTATGCCTGAATTTCCATTAGGAGCATGATAGTGGAATTGAAGTAATTTGTATGCAAAATAACTTAGTACACTTCAGGTCATTTACCATATGTGCCAGATACATACAAGTATTTGCTGTTCCTGAACACTTTACCACTTTCTTTTCCTTATCTACCCTAATTTCTTGACCTAAGAAGGTTTCAGATATATATATATTTTCCAAATTACTAAATGCTGCTGGCTCAATGGATCTGCTTTTTTCGCCATATAAGTAGCTTACCAGACAGTGTGCATCTAATGCATATCCACAGTACAACATTTGCACCCATTTATTACAGTTCATAACACACAAAAAAAAAATACTATAAAAAGAACGGAAAAATGAATCCAATATATTAAAAAATAATAATTACTGTACAAAACAGGAAATAAAGTTGATTCATTTCCCTGTCTTACATATGTGATTATTGCATGGCCAGTCAGTTTTATCAACATAATTATACAACTATACTTTAAAGAAAAATACAGAAATAAAAAAGGGTCCTCAATCAGCAAGAAATGTTTTATCACACTATATCATATCTAACATGAGCTGAAAATAACTGATTTACTGTCATGCGATAATATTGACACTCCTGATATCAAATTACATTAAAGATAAGTGCAAAAAGGTAAATAAATAAATTAATTAAAATAAAAGAGAAAGTATGATTTCCAATTTACTGTTAATAAAAACATATAGGAAATAAAAATTGTCAAGAGATCCAATCAAAAATTGCATCAGTTCAGTTAAAATGAACGCGTCATCTTTTAAGGTCATTATATTAGATGTCTAAAAACAGTAATATGTGAAATGTAGCTTTAAAAAGTTATAAGAACAAAACAATTACTAATGTCTCTTTAAATCCAGTGGAAATCTATACTGGAAGATCATTTGATCTTTAACAAATCACTGCTTTTAAAGGTCTACTTGAATCAGTTCATTGCTTTAAACCTATGTAATACCCTGATTAATTCTTGTATCTCACTTTGAATTTTGGGTTGCTAGAACAGTAGTCTTGCACTAGGCCCAAAACAGAGAGGTTTAAAAAGACATGAAGAGTGAGAAGGGAAAATAATTCAAGTCGTAAAATCTTCCAGAGAATTGGAACAGCATAACTTTCTGCTTGCTTAGTCAACTTTTTCAATGCTTTGGAATGCTTTGTTCAGTTTTTATTTATGGTCAAATTCTACTTTTTTTTTCTTGTCTTGATTTTTTGTTTGAAAATGGTGGTTGATAAAAGAACATAGTTACTCCTGCTACTTCTTCACCCCTCACTTCAAAAGCTAGATGTTCTCATCTAGAGCATGTATTCCTTTGATCTATATTTATATTTTCAACAGTTACAGAATTTAGACAGATTAAGTGCCATAGAGGTTTATCCAAAAGTATTCCATATCCCTAGATCTATATATGTTTTTACTTCTTTTACTTCTACTTTTAACATTTGCTGTCTGTAGCAATTCCAACTGCCATTCAAAAAACATCAATATACATGAAATATTATAATTGACAATGTACTTAGGAGACAGAGAAAGTCATTTTCAACTATCACACACACACACAAAAAAAAAAAAAAAGTCTGCAAGGAGAAGAAAGATAAATTGCTCACTCTTTTGTGAAGAGCAGGAAAAGAATAGATCCAAAATGTACATTTTCCTGGTAACTAAGCACACATTCTGGACACATGACAATGTTCCTGTAGCTAATGGTTTTGCCGCTTTATAACTAAAACTGGAGAAATTATTAATTAAGAGGAAAACAAGGCCCAATTTGTAACAAAATTGGTAATAATTGTAGAACTCATGTTACAGCAAAACTATTGCACTTCCTAAAAATGATTTTGCAAGAAAAAATGGTGGTGAAAACAACAGTTCATATTATTGGAAAAGTAAATCCATATTACTAGAAAAAGATCTTATTTGAGAAAATGATTGATATGCAAATAGATTTCATTCAGACAGATTTGCATTCATTCAATCAATTTTCAGTTGTTTTTTTTTAAATTCACAATTAAACCCACTTCACAGATTACAGCAAAATGACTGATTATTATATAATTATACAGAGATAAAATGTAAATCTCAAATCATTAATAGAATGTTCTTGCTTCATTTTGATTTTGCTTGTGTTTAAATGGAACACAATGTACTCTTGTTAGTTAGCAAGACAATTCCTGAATAAAAAATAAATAAAAAGAAAGCATTTCTCCATGGGTATAAAAATGATTTCTATTGAGCTACTTAAATTTGAAACACACAAAGCATTTGTCCCAATCTTTGTACAATAGCTTATATGACTTAGACACATGTAAACTAAAAATCATACTCAAATTAGTATGATGAAGGTGCTCTGAGAGAATGCCTAATTATATTTGCAAAACCTTAGGTGATAGAACTGTTTCAGTCATTTACATTGATAGTCTTTGTTTAAGATTTATCAAGTAAAAATGAATGTCATATGCAAAATTCTGTTAACCTTGTCAGAGAAATAAGCCAGAGCCACATTAAGAATTGCCACTCACTCCACCAAAACAGTTCCGATATTGCTTACAGGTGCTATTTCAAAGGAGAGGCACAGCAAATGAGGGAACACACACTGACCACTCATGCTCCAAGTTAAATGAAATTTTCTATTTCCTTAATTATGAATACACACTTCACAATTAAATATTGGAAGTTCTCCCCTTTTTAAGGGCAAATCAAAGCAGATCAACTTCTGCAGTGCTCAGTTTCAGAGAATCTGTAATCTCACATCCTGAATGCAAAGTGCTACTTCTGATGCATCCATTCTTGTGTACTATGTATGATTAGGAGTGGCATGCACCAGAAGACATATCAAAATATTTCTGATTTAAGATACTCATATTTCAATGATACAGTTCTTTCTAGAGAGATTAATTAGAATAAACAAATAAATGCAATAGAACTCTTGGTTGCAGATACTAAGTAGGTTATAAGAATGTTATGTAAGATTTCTGTGGGAGTTTTAATGATAGCAAAATTATTTCTAATTAGGACAAAATGTAGGAGGATGATGCATACAAACCCAAAACCCTCCATAAATTATTTTCTGTGGCTCTGTTATGTTTAGTATCAAAATCAGTTTTCAAGTAAGCTCCAGGGTAATAAAAGATGCTTGTGAAAGCACAGTAATGGCCTAATGCAAGGATTTTTCACTCTGTGTCTGAGGTGGAATTTTATTTTCACTTTGTGAAAACTTCTCTGGTTTGGTAACAGGAAACTTATGACCCTCTACACTCATTTGCTGACAGAAAAGCTTAAACTGACCATGAACTTGGAATTCAAACTATGCTTTACAATTCAAAGTTACACCTAATCATGAAAAGTTACCAAAATGCCTATTCTTGTGGATGAGTCCAGTTCCCTACTGAGGGCATGGGGAATATATTGTACTTTCAGATGGATTATATTCTGTTTAAGATCCAAGTAGAATTTTTTTATGATTCAACCAAAAGAAAGAATATCATAAACAGAAAGTGCCCCAAGGTGATTATCAGATACACTTCTCTCATCCACAGTTTTTCAAACAAATCCATGTGCTTTTCTTAATAGACTAAATTTTTATCTGCCAAAGGATTTTGGCTGGAACTAAACTGGAAAGAGAAATATTTATTTCATCAGGCTATCTAGTCAGGGCTTTATCCTCCTTCCTCAAAAGGAAAAGCCATGACTCATCCCTGAAGTTAGAAAACCAGGCAACTTTGCTTAAAAATTTGTGGCATCTGACATGAATCGTAAGGCATAAGAAATTCTTGTAGTACTTGCTGACTTACAGTTTTTCAAGAAGCAATATATGGAGAAGGAATTAAAATCTTTCTCTAGGGAGCTTTTTTGGTTTTTTTTTGTGGAAAAGATCTTTCTTATCTCTGCCCCTTCCATTTTCCTCTGTTGCCCGTTTGCTAAAAACAAAAAAAAGAATCTCCATCAAGAGACTATTTTTATTCTTTTAACAAGTCTGGTTAACGGTGGCTAGTGAATCTGATGGATGTAGTGTTAGCAACTGAATGTTTCTTAAGATCAATTGCATGTCTTAAAATATAGATCTTAAATGCTAATAATTTATTCAAAAAATCATTAACAGAGCTTAAGAGTACAGGTACAAATTAGTGACTTAGGTAACATTAAGCCTCAGAGTGTTTAGAAAGCTCCAGAAGCTTTCCATTAGAAGTATTTTCAACGAAATGAACTTCATTATGAATACCTTGCAATGATAATCAATTTATTCCCTTGTAAATTGTATTTCAGCATCCAGGAGAGATGCTGGCTTAAGAAAAGCCTCTATTTGTTATTTAAGGACATCTCACCAATGGATGATGGCAAGACGGGTTTTTTTCAATGGTTATATATTCTTTGGCATCATGCAGTACATAAATGACAAGTTTTTAAATATGCCAAGAAAAGATCTCTAACATTGTAACTGAAATGTGATATAAAGATGAGAAATTAGAAAGATTTCATGTTAGTCTTAAGCTTCTTAAAATTTTTAATGCAACTTATACCATGAGAATAATTCAAGTTAACCTGAGTATAATTAGTTGGGTTTTGTTTTGTTTTTCAAATGCAAGTTATTGTTACAGTGCATTTTCCCCATATGACTTCCATATTTTACCCATGTGTGGCTTCCTAATTTTGGTCATTTCCAACATTTCACTATCTATTTTAAGTGCTCTTCTAAACTCAACTTTCAAAACATTAGATAGTATTTGAAATTAAGTTAAAAATATATATATAAAATCATACTTCCCATCCATGTTTGAGCAAGATCTTACAACCAGAATCAAAATGCACATTCTTTGAAAGGGCAAATCTTAAAATAATCAAAATATTTTATATACTTAATTTTAAACTGTAATTCGAAAAAAAAAAAAAAAAAAAAAAATTAAGTTCCGAACACGAACACTTCCTCTTTTCTTTTCTCTTCGAAAAGAAAAGAAAACTCAGAACACCAACACTTCTTTTCTTTTCCTTCCTTTTCTATTCGTTCCTTATCTTTTCTTTTGGGAAAAAAAAAAAAAAAAAAAAAAAAAAAAAAAAGTAAAAAAAAAAGTTCCGAACACAAACACTTCCTCTTTTCTTTTCCAAAGGAAAAAGGAAAAAGGAAAAAGGAAAAAGGAAAAAGGAAAAAGGAAAAAGGAAAAAGGAAAAAGGAAAAAGGAAAAAGGAAAAAGGAAAAAGGAAAAAGGAAAAAGGAAAAAGGAAAAAAGGAAAAAAGGAAAAAAGGAAAAAAGGAAAAAAGGAAAGATAACATATTGATATCAGGAACAAGTATAACAAAGAATCCTGCTGTGTAGATAACATTTTTCACATTCCTAAAATTTCTGATATTCTTATCATTGTACAGCAGGGCTGTGTTGTACTTAACTGAATTCTGAAGATTTGCCAGAAAGGTTGTGTGCAACACGTGCATTGAATTCATGTTAAGCTGCTGAAAGAATTTTCACTCTTCATATATCTTCACTTAATAACACATGAGAAAGCAATCCCCTACTTTGAGGACACGATTCAAAAACATTATGTTTTTGTTCTTACTATATGCTTTTAAAATATGCAACAATTTGAAGCATCTTGGGAAAGTATCATATTCTTAAGAAAGTGTCATATTCTTAAAGGTCAGTTTCAATTGCACAGTGCCAATGACACTGCCATAGTGTCAGCATGGCATTATATTTGTCTCTTACCTACAGGGCCTTTCTTGAACAGACATGCATTCAGACACTGAGGACAATTCTTGAGCTAGCAAATCAACTAAACTTTTAGTCTCTCAATTTTGTCTGGTACCACTCCTGAGTTGCACTTCAGTTATTTTTTCTTAAATGCGGATTTAAGGCAGAAGTTTGAGAGTTTTATTTATTCTGATGAAAAAACAACATGTGGATTCAGAAGGCAGAGCAGAAAAGACCTAAAAGGGCATTAAATATCTCTACAAGTACTGTGAGAAGATTAGATGACTATTCAAGCAAGCAGACAACCAATTTTTTAAATGTCACAGAATTATGATTATTAACTAGTAAAAAACAAATCAAACTCATCCAACAGTCAAACATAAGTAATTCTTATTATACAACTGCTGCGGGATTGAATTTGAAGGCAGAAAGTAACATCTTGTAAGCTAAAATGAGAGGACTCCTATTCCAGATGACTGCTACCCTGCCTGTGCTCGTAGGCGGAAAAAAAAATAATAAAAAAATAATATAGACATTGGTTTTATAGCAGCAGAGCTCATACACACAGCATGATTCCTATTGTGCCTGCCAGTCTGAGTTAGCATGAACTGCATCATTAGCAATACCAAAATCATTTCCATTGCACCTGTATCTCCTTCAGTTAAAAAGGAAAATAATAACAATAATAATGATTGGTGGCTTTGTGGTTTTTTTTGTTGTTGTTGTTTTGTTTTTCTTTTTTAAATTACTTTGTAACAGATTTTCTTCTTCTGTGTTTCGACAATAGAAGCAGAACAAATTCTATTTGTGCAGCCTTGTGACATTTCTTGCATGAAACATTAGCTTTTTCATCCAAACTGACTCAGCTTATGCAGGTTGTCTATATCTTACCCTTTCTGACTGTTAGTTTGTGCAGGTTGTCTATATCTTACCCTTTTTGACTGTTGATTTTTTTTTTTTTTTACATCTTACCTCTAACCAGTTTGTAAGAAGACAGGTAGAACGTCCCCTACACAGTGACTGGAAGGCCTAGTTAGGAAGGAATAACCTTCAAACCCAAGTGCTGCACAAGTTGAGAAAATATAACACTGTCCAAGCTTATAAAACTTAATTCATCATGTGTCTTTCTACTCCTTAAGAATAACAGCTATCAGACTATGTAGACTGTTGTGAAATCATCATTCTGAAACAGGAAGCAAATACACAGCAATAACAAAATCACAGAATTTTATAGGAAAAATGTCTTCTGAGTGTTAACAAAGAACAGATATTGCATAAGAGGAAAAACTGCCATTTCAGCAGTAAAATTCTCTATTACCTACAATAGTAAATGTATAAAAAGCTGATTTTACAATATTTACTTCCAAAAGATCTGCAACATCTATTTTGCTAAAAACTGTCTCAATGACAACAAATAACAAGAAGAAACTATTTTTTGTTAAACTTTTGGATAAGAACTTTAGAGAATTTAATGTGGGAAAAACATATATCCAAATCTAAGGCATTAAAATCTCATATTTAATTATGCAGTAAAAGAAAGATAATCTTGGAAAACATCAAGACCTCCATTTTCATTGCGGTGGGAATACATGTGAAGTTCAAATACTACTTGTACTACTAGAATAGCAACTTCAGTTTTAACAACTAATAACAGACACACAGAAAAAATATTGCATTAAATGAGAGGTCCAGAGTTTGTTCTTTGCACCATGGAAACCACAAAGTAATAGCATCTTACTGATTCTAATTCACAGATTCCTTTGAGTTCACTGGTCTCCAGATCAGTACTGAATAAGATCTATCACAGCTATAATAATGGATGCTACACAAAAGGGTGTATTTGTTGTTTTTGTTTTGTTTACTTTTTTTTTTTTTTCTTTTTAAGTCATTCTAATAAGAAGCCAGGATATAGATGCACTTATCTGTTGTACAAACAGCTCTGCCTCAATTTTTGTATTCTCATCTGGGATCAAACTTCTATTAGTAAATGGAATTAAAAATTAATTCTTTTTTCCAAGAAAAAAGGCTTTTGTTCAGATTAAAAGGACAACAGTGTGGGTTTATTCATGCTCCATCTGTTGTTCTATTTTCTCCAATGGCAACTTCAAAGCACTTTAGCATTCCTGAGTGTTTGTGAAGGAATGGCAGCACAATGGTCCTCCCTCAGAGAGAGAAATCAGAAGAGTTCAAAAGTGAAAGAAATTCTTAACAACTCAGCTGTTTTAATTCACTATTTAATTGTATGTGTATTTATTTCTATCGATTTCTTTTTTATTATTATTTTCTTTCTTTTTTCTTTATTCTTTTTTTAATGGCTGATGGAGAGAAAATAAGTTGCAGCCTTCTTAACAGAGGAACAATTACAGCAGGAGCCCATATCCGTTACCGAATGAACAATGCTATTCATAAATGATGAAAATTTCAAAGGTTTGTTCCCTGCTGTTAATTTTGCTAGTGAGCTGAATTAGCAGGGCACTGCTGGGAACAGCAGGAGATCTTTATGATACTTTTTCAGAAAAATAAAGATCTGATTATTAGTGTTAATCATTAAAAAGCAGTTATTGTTGGTGTCAAAAAAAAATAAAAAATCATAAATATGATTCTCTCTTTCCCTTTCAACTTTCCATCTCTACCCTCTTAACAACACAGCTGTAGGTTAAAATAAATAAAAAATAAAATAAAAAAAAAAAAATTGGTGACTTAAAACACAAGCTTGCATATACATTAGATGTTTCCTTTAAAATTACACTTCACAGGTCTCACAGTGAGATTATATTTTTGCCTCCCTTGCCCTCTTCATCTTTACCCCAACTGAGCTATCTCAGTCTTCTCTCTCTTGGTTTCTCAAATCTGTCTGATTAAAAGTATTAACAAATAAATCTGTAGATTTCAGTCTACAGTAGGAACATGTTTAATCTTGCTTGACACTATACACAAGTTCTCATCCAGAAGCTGTTAAGGAGCTTAGTTCAGAAATATATTTCACAGATCTTCTGGAACATTTTGAAGTAACCTCATTTCCTTGCAGTATACCACTGCCTTTCTTCTTGTTCTGATTTTAATACAGATTTCCTGTGTGTGTATATGTATATACATTTTTACAACATGCTTTAGAACTGTATAACATATGCTTAACATTTCATTGTTGAGTGGTGAACATTGGCTTGAGTCTTTCCTGTCCTAGACATCCATTTCATTGGCTTAATAAATTGTTGATGTGTTGTGGAAAAAAAAAAAAAAAAAAAAAAAAGAAAAAAAAAAAAAGAAAAGAAAAGAAAAAAAAAAGAAAAGAAAAAAAAAGAAAAGAAAAAAAAAAGAAAAGAAAAAAAAAGAAAAGAAAAAAAAAGAAAAGAAAAAAAAAGAAAAGAAAAAAAAAGAAAAGAAAAAAAAAGAAAAGAAAAAAAAAGAAAAGAAAAAAAAAGAAGAAAAAAAAGAAAAGAAAAAAAAGAAAAGAAAAAAAAAAGAAAAGAAAAAAAAAAGAAAAGAAAAAAAAGAAAAGAAAAAAAAAGAAAAGAAAAAAAAAAGAAAAGAAAAAAAAAAGAAAAGAAAAAAAAGAAAAGAAAAAAAAAGAAAAGAAAAAAAAAAGAAAAGAAAAAAAAAGAAAAGAAAAAAAAAGAAAAGAAAAAAAAAAGAAAAGAAAGGTGTTTCAGAAAAAAGAGAAGAAAGAGTCAGCACAAGTAAAGGAACAGAAAAAAATTAATACTTTCTTCATAATGCCTTTGCCCTAAAAAATAATAATAACTTAAAAAATGTAATTGGTTACACCTCAGAAAGATTTGTTTTCTTTTGATAGGAGGTTGCATTAACATAAACTAATGCCCACAGCAGAAGTTAAGGGCTTGGATACCTACTCTAAGCAAATAACTACTACCTTCTTTATTACATAAAAAGAAGTTCTTATCATATGTGGGTTGGGATTTTAGGGAGGAGGATGAAAGAGAGGTTTGCTAGGGTTTTGTTACACTGTGGGTTTATTTTGTTTTTTGTTTGTTTTAACAAAATAAGAAGAATATACACAAAAAAAACTAAAAACCAACTTAGAGAAAGTGCTAAAACAAAACTGTTTTTAGTCACTCCTCAGGGTAGAAAGATTCCTCAGAACCAGAGAGACACCTGCCAAAGGCAGCTGAGGCAGCTAATGTCACAGTTAAGTTGAAGAGGAAACAGTCCTCTGACCTGAGCAGCACCCAGACACACAAGCAGATCTGAACAGGGGAGAGTTTGTCTATTAAGCCATTGGCTATACTCTTCTAATTATTTCATTTCAATCATAAATAGAGTACTGCAATGCAAGGTGTTCTTGTCCCCTTGATGCATGCAAAAAAAACAAAGGCAAAACAAAAATGATATTGATTTCAAGTATGAGCAAACCAACCCCATGGCATACATCATGAATAGTTTTTCGTATTCCAGCCATGTATCCTGGAACTAGCAGCTGTCTAGGTGGATATCATGGCCAAAATTAATTTGGTTACAAAAATGGTTTGTAGATCTGTAGCTGTGAAATACCTGTCTGCAGTCTTCCATCAGTTCAGCTTACAAGAAGCGATAACTGCATGCCTTAGGCTATTTTCAAGGAGTTAGGAGCTAACAAGAAAATCTGACTTATGATCCATTCCTACATTCACCTAATTAGTTCTGACAAGAAAAATCATGATTCAATCATACTACTTTTTAACTTCTTTTCTTTTAGAAGGCTTTAAGCTTGTATCTACTCAATACTTTGCCACAAAGAGCAGTCTATACTTTTGACTGTCAGTAGCACGATGCAGTATTTTAACATGCTGCTGTGAGAGCAGTCAGACTCCAGGAAGGAGGCAGAAGTATCACAGCTGAGGTTTGAATGGTCCTTTTCAGGAGTAGAATGGTAGAATTAAAAATATACTCACATGGAAAACTCACATGGAAATCACACTTCCTCAGATTGTTGGGTTTTCTTTTGGTTGGTTGGTTTTGCCCCCATCAGTAGGATAGCCTTTAATAGTAAGTAAATACTCAGTATTTGCTGAGTTTTATTGTCAGGAACTACTCTCTGCAAGAGGAATGAGCATATTTTGCAGACTATGCCATGATAAACCTGCTGTCCAGTGAATACCTTTCATTCCCATTTCATATACATTCTACCTAAAGTGCCTGGGTGAGCTGGTTGAGATCAAAGAAAATATTAGCAGCATGCATAACTGACCTCACCCAAATAAACAAAAAGACAGTTCCTGTTATAGAACTATTTTAACCAAATACAGTATTTTTGTCACCTTGGCTCATATATTACTCAAAGCCAAAGCAGACATTCTTTCACTCAGCAGCACAATTTATACACGGGTAACAAAGAGGGTTTCTCCCACTTAAGCTGACTAATTCCGACTTCTGCACATTTCTAAGCAGTGAAATCATGAGAGTGACTTTTATCAGAGACTCATTTACATTATTTTTATCCTTTCTCTCTCTCCCAGGTTAGTGTGCTGAATCAGCTCACGGAGCTCCAGTAAATGCCAGACGTGATGTTGGGTAAACAGTGACAGAACACAGCAAAAGCAGGAAACAAGCCAGCATATCAACACAAACCTAACTTCATCCTCAGGGATTGAAGTCTGAAACAGCACAGCTGCGGATATAGATTATTTTAAGTACTTGTTTTTGAGACAAGACAAAAAGGTAAAAGCTATACATCTACTGGAGGCAATCAGCAAGGTAATGTGTCTTTCTTCAGGGCTTGTAATGTTAGACAAGATGGATCAGCTGTCCAAAGAAAATTTGATTTTTTCAAAATATTTTTATAGCTTAACTTTATACCACTGAGATATCTGGAGATCAGGTAATTTTCCTTCTCCATCTAAAACAAACTGGGTACAAATACTCTCTCACATGATTTAGCTAAAATTCAATGAAATATGACTATGTGTGTCAAAGATACAAATGAAGGTATTATAAAACTGCTTAGTGCAAAACGTCAGAGGGAAGGGAATTATACATCTAAAGCCCCCAAATAAAGGCCAGCCTGCCAGAAGCAACTGTGTTTACTCTAATTACTGACAAAACTTTGTTTCTGTGAAGAGAACAGGGCATTATGAAGTAAGCATGTTGTTATTATGCGTATCCACATCTTTATGCCAGGAAATTAGTTTGTAAATTTGTAGTTATATTCATGCTCAAGATATAATGCCTCTTAAAAGGTTTTCAGACATATTTATCACTACCACTAAGTTGTGAAATCCTACCTTTTTTTCTGCTTTTTTTTTTTTTTTCCTCAGGAATAGCTCAAAGTGTGGATTGACTTTCATTCAAGATGCATGTTCTTTATTTCTAGATGCCTATCACTTCTTAGGCATTGTCATTCTGTCAAAAATTAGTTAAGGGAAAGGGACATTATGAGCTATGCACTGTCTTCAAGCACACTTAAATAGATTATCCCTAGTCATACGCTAACTTTATTAGGGCTAGCATATTGCACAGAACACCTAGCAGCAAAGCAGTCTAAGTATTGACTTACACTCTGATTGCACTTAATTGACATTTCTTTTTGTCTTCGAAACAATTAGAGGGTATGTATTTTAAAGAATTCTGTAGCTCCTGGGTAAGTTCCTTCAAGGGAAAACAATTTCTTATATGCTCCAGATGCCTGAATTCACCTAGAAGCAAGAAAATTTTCTTCACCCTTCAACTCTTCTTTCTTTTATACCAGCTCACTTGTGTCTGGATTTTGAATACATGAAGAGAACTGTGTTGAATCATCTTCACAAGAACCAAAAATCACTAGTAGGAAAGGCTGTATTTCCTTTCAGCTGTTCTTAACTTCACATAAACCTACTTAATTTTTCCTATTTTGAAGAACTGCTGCATTACTTTCAGAACTGCTCATTTTTCTTCCTATTATTCTCCCAAAGTATATTCTCATTACTTAAAAAATAAAAAAATGATATCACCACATTGTAAGATAAGTATTATCCTATCTATTCTCTTACAGTAAAATGGTTGCAATGTTATTTTGACAGCTTTAATGTTTTCTTTTCTTTTCCTTTATTCTCACACTAATATTTAGAAATGTTTACAGAATATAATTAAGTTCATATGGATTATAAAAACAAATTTGCACCAAAGTGGGAAAAACTGACTCTTTGACCTACTTGGATGAAAGTTACACACACCACTGCAGGACTCCATGCCATGCTGTTAGTTTGCCAGCACCCATAATGAGTACTATACACAGTAAACCCTGATAAACCACATAAACCCATCTACTATTTTTCTATACTGAAAAAAAGCACAACATATGCCTACATAATTTTGATTTGTACTGTATAATGGAAGTCTATCAACTTCAGTGTATGCTTCATAAAGAGGTGGCATTCCGTATTTCCAAAATAAATAAATAAGGAAATATTTTATCTGAGACAGCGATAGTTTCACATAAATCCATGAGCTTTAACAACTGTATGCTACCTCAAATAAGAAAGGATTCTCCACTCACAATAAAGAATGATACTGGGATAAATTAATAGAAAACAATACCCATAAAAACTTAAACACATCAGTGAAGGTTATATTTGCCATACATAAAAAAAGAAAATAACCCAGTGCTCATGGTGTATAAGGACAATGCACAGATGAAGAGGGAATCCAGAAAGCATTAATTCACAACATATTGCCAACTGGCAAACACAAAACTTAAATATCCTTTTCATGGACAGACATTTTTGTTTTAGTTCTTACCTTCATGCACTAAAGCATGAAATCTGTCTGCCCTCATTTTTCAAGTCCAGTTCTTTCATTGAGCTTTTCCTGCATTAATGAAGAAACTGCCTCTCTACCAGATTGGTAATGCAGAATGGTCACATTTCCAAAGCAACAGATGTTCTGTGGGTAAGAATTATTTGGTACAGAACATGCATGTCATGCACCTCACTACACAATTTTTATTTTTTTTTTCCTAGGCATTGGGCAGTTGTTATTCCTAAAGCAAAAATTTTTTCCAGCCACAGTATTTTTTCTCCCCTGCTGATTATTAAAGAATTACTGATATGTTCTTACCGGTTCATGTGACTATCCCCAGTCCAAGTTCATATGGTGTCAGGAAGGCTTTTATTATGAAAAAACCTTAAAGCTACAACAGAACTGTTCCAACAAACACTACTATCTCTTTAGTGTAGGAGTGGATAAAATGTCTTCAGTCTTTAGTTTCAGTGCACAGAATACACTTTGAAGACTAGTATTTTGCAAACTAAAATATTACTGAAAATATATAAAAAAATGTCAGCCTTGAGTTTTAATGCAAAGTGTGTAAGTTCTGCATAGTCTAATTTCCTGTTGATCTTGTGATATTCAGAAAACTAAATCCTGGATTTTAGACTGTCTCTATAGGGAAAAAGACAAAAGTCTAATTTGTGCTTTCTATTGAACAGCTACAATGAAATTCTGATTGATCACGAAACTTGGATTATATTCAGTTCAATACTATAATTTGCAGTTGCACAATGAAAAAAAAAAAAAAAAAGGAGCTGGATGTAAACACAAGGGGAGAAATTGAACTAAGTAACTGGTTAATAAGCAAAATAAATTGTCACACTGTGTGTACTGCGAGCAGAGCAACCACAAAAGACTGAAGCTATCTCATCATCTTCTCTTTACTGTCAGAGATGGCACATGTGCAAATGGAATCAGAAAGGGTACTGACTGTAATATGTCCCCAACTCTGAGATCAGCTGAGGTATAACTGTTCTTCAGTGTACAGCTTCTTTGCTCAATGTTTAAAATGAAACATTAATTAATAAATAAATAAAACAAATAAATTGTTTAGTATACAAATCACTTAATGAGAACCACTCCCAATCAGACAAGAAAAAACATAAACAAAAATGAACTGTATCAGCATATATTATAATTTATACTGAGTTATACTAGGCTACTGAAAAGTAGTAAGCCAGAAAGAGACAAAAAAAGAAATCTTAAAGCATATTCAGCTTATTTATTTCTCTCTCCATTCACAGAGCCTTTTGAAAAACTGTCTTTGTCTCTACACAAAGTTCATATTTTTGCTATTAAATATAGCATAATAAAAAAAAATATAGCTTTAAAACTTAATATTATGATTCTTCAACCAGTTAATCCATTTGAAGTGAAAATTTTATTGCTTTTGATGTGTTTTTCCAATTGTATTTAAAACAAAGAACTGGGCATGGGTAGGAAAAACTATCACAAAGTTCCTCACTCACCATTAAACTGCTAAGAGAAAGCTGGTTTACAAGCTAAGAAGATCACGACGCCAGCACACTACTTAGAACTAATGGTTTTATAGGCCAAAGCCACTAGTAGGACATCCTTATCCTCCAGTGTGAATAGGATTATCCCTGCAAACACTCCCCTAACATGGAATTAAGCTGTCAAGTTTGCTTTGCTGCTGCACGGACGTGTACACAAAATGAACACAAGTTCAGGCCAAGTGTAATAATGCTCTGCTATTACATATTGCTCATAAGGAAAAAAAAAAAAAAAAAAAAAAAAAAAAAAAAAAAAAAAAAAGAGGAAAAACATGTCAGAAGCTGAACTGCTACAATTCAGCACGTTTCACTACATTAGTGGTATTGGTCTTAAAATGTCTGGATCGTACTGAAAAGATGTTGGCAACCATTTAAATGAAACTTTCTTTTTTATTTAAAAATTTATATATAGATTTTGACCCCTAATCTCCTCAAGTCTCCTTGACTTCAAATCCTTCTTAGTTTATCTCCAAAACTGCTTACTGTCAGAAAAATATTTCATCCTATACTTAATTATAGAATATTAGTAAGGCAAAAATTACACAAAATTACAACTAGAAAAATATGAATATTCATGAATTCTCCATTATGCTTCCATTCATAATTCATTTACTTTGTGATTATTTTTTCTTCTATCCCAGTAGTTATATATATGCATTTTGCAAACATAAAGAGATTTTTTTTCCTTTTCTAGAAAGGAAGAAAGGACTGCCAAAGCTTGGTTAAACATACATAGAGAACTATATTGACACAGATAAGACTCAACCAACATATAATAATGTCTCTCAAATCACAAGCATCACAGACTCAGCAAGCACAAATCTGTAAAGCACTAAGTAGAAAAGTAATAAAACAAATCATCAGGAAACAGGACAGGAAATGCTAAAATAAATAAATAATAATGTAATACATAATTAAATGAAAGCAAAACTTGCTTTGTCCATGCCTAAAGGAAATACTCTCTTAAAGCCTATGTAAACACATTTATGGAAAAGAAATCAGATGTGGTTATTGAAAATACAAAAATCTCAGTCATGACTGACATGAACATCAAGTAGCTGGAGACCGGAGAAATACTAAGGAGAAAATAAATATTCTTTACCTTTTTCCTGATCTCCAGGCAATTGGAAATATATTAAGCAGACTAACCTAAATTATTTTGATGTTCCTTTTGATGTGAGAAACCAATGTCAACTGATATATTTCTCAAAGAAAGTGTTTTCTATTTTAAATCTCAGAATTTTTCTGGAGGTATTTTTATATTCAATAATTAGTCCCCATTTGGAATAATTACAAAAATGCAACTAAGAAAAGATTAAAAAAAAAAAAATTCTAAGTGAACACAAAGAAAAAAAAATCACAATAATATCACATAAAAATGAAAAAGTTTTGGTTATGACAAAACTTATACAGAGTTTAGAACATGAACTTGTATGGATTGGGAATATTTGAGTAAGAAATAGCATAAAAATAAATGTATGTTAGACCAGACGCTCAATAACATCATTAAAAATTTATAAATATATATCAAAAGCAAGTAATTTATCTCTTTATTCTCTAATCAGAATAACGTACTTTATAAGGCAGCAATACCATTGGCTCTAGCCAACTTTCTAATGATTACACAAAGAAATTTATAAATAAAGCACAAAGGATATCTTAAGAGAGATATGCATTTTTCATTCAAAATTTAAGCACACATGTTGCCAATTAATTTTTTTTTATGCTCAAACGGCAATGTTTTCTAAAGGTGATATAGAGTTGATATATCTGCAGGTATATGACTGGCGCTTTGCTCAACAAGCAGTATTTCACATTCATCATCAAAACATATTTGCTGCTATGAAAGTTAAAGAATTTGCTGCAATGTCTAGTTCTAAAATAATAGAACACTGCAACAGTTTGAAGTGTTTTAAATTGTGAAGAATGAATTTTGCTTTTACTTTTAAAAAAAAACTGTAGGAGTTTCTTCATCTATGCTGATCCTCAAGTAAGTCTGAAATGAAGAATCATGAAAAATTTTATTTACTGTTGAAAAGCACGCTATCTACAAATGCTTCAGTAACTATTCCCAAAACTTCTCCACAGTAATTCCTACCCACTTGTGGTTGGTTTCTTTTATATTTCTTCCAAAATTCATGTAAATTTTACTTCCTCAGGCTTCTAAAGAAAAGTAATGGCTACTTCCAATACCATTGAGTCAGTTTCTCATGGTAGCTACCATATTCAAATAAAGGACATCAGCATTTTTTCTGAGATGATTTAACAATAAGATTCAAAACTCTTTCATCTCCTATTATGGAATTCATGTTGACAGAGTTCCTCCTAGAATAATGTGCAACTGGGAAATTACCCAAGCAAGATAGCAAAAAAATGTCACAACAAAAGTAAAAGCCATAGAAGCCATGAGAGAGATAATACACCTTCATTGTCACCATTTATTTTAAGGATTTTATAAATTATCTGCAAAAGTTAGTCCCTGCAAATGTTTTGAAAGTTATGGAACACTGTTGGATGGGAGGACTGCTTTTTTCAATCAACAGAGCTCTTATACAGCAGATCACAAAAAGCTGTGATATTACAGCAAAGAGTTATGACATTTTCATCGCAAATAGAGTTACCAAATTACTTGCCATTTTCCCTACTGCTTTCGAATGTCTTATGTACTAATAATGAAATTGAATTATTATTCCATTAATAATATTGTTTCCCCTTTACAGCGTACTAATGGGTTCTAGAACGTTTTCTCTCTTCAAAAGAGAAATTAAGCTCACTGATTTTACATATTCATACTACTTGCAAGCAGTAATGGGTATTTAAAAACAACAACAACAACAAACAACAACAACAAAAACACACTTTGGAAGTGCTGTTTCATCTTTCCATATTCTGCAAGTAACTTTAGAGCACAGCTTGAGACTAATGACAAGGTGCAAGGAGACTTAAGTTATAATCATACTGTGCTAAACTAGTCAAGTCAAAGTATTTTCAGAGATGATAAAACACAATAAATAAATTTTGAATGTATTCATATAATTCTGATACAGTTTGTCTTCACTTTCAAAACACTGGTCGGATTTTCAATAATCAATTACAAATACTTATGTTGTAAACAATTATTTCTTAAAAATAAAATAAATAAATAAAAGCAATCCTTGCAGACAACTTTGAACTTTTCCACACATCAGTATGACAAGTAAAACTAGCAAAAAAGGTAGCAAATAGATAATGAGAATATTAGTCTAAGACTGAAAGGCAGACAAATCAAGATTTTTTTTTGGTTTGTCTTTTGTTTACTTTTCCCATTCAATGTACACAAGAAAAAAAAAATAGCAACATACTAGTTGATTTATATTATTTAAAAATATTTACACAATAACATTGTGTAAATGTTACAATGGATCATATCTCAATAGAGAAGCCCATGTCACTGAGGATGCCTTTAGAAGGAATTGACACATTTATTTGATCAAAATTGCCTTGAAGTGTAGTTGATTTTTTTAGAAGACAAATGGCTTTAATGGTATAGATCTCAGTGAAGACATATTCATACAGTGACAGTTTGAAGTTATACGAGAGCTCCCAATTGTTACAGGAATTTTGTGGTCCATCTATTACATCTATTGAAAACAAAACAAAACAAGCTATATCAGAGCTTATATATGTACATATATATATAAGCATATATATACATACACACACATATATTTTAACAGAAGTTACTGTCAAAAGCACTTTAATTCTTCTCAAAGTACAGCAGATACAAGGGCATGCTAGTACAAATGTTACTCCATAGCACTTGTATATGAAATTTGTGATGCTGACTACAAATATAACAGATAGTTTTAGATGCTTTTGTATCCCTTTTCTCCTGATAGGAGGTATACAAAGTAGTAAAATCAATTTGGAATGTTATGGTTTATCTGAAACTACCAGAGATCTCTATATCAGCAACTCTCCAAATCTAGTTATGACAACCTAGCAGCTTCTAGTAGGGAAAAAAAAAAAATCACATGTAAATGAAGATATTCACCAAATAACTCCTAATTCTAAGATTGTTTCAAAAACATTTAACAAGTAACAATAATCAATTGCTAAACTGAGGCACCTTTGACTTTCCTGGTCCTTTCCTCAAACAGAGGAGCCCTGATCATTGGACTATTTTCTAATTCACTGTCTTGCTAAAACCAAGTAGCCATTTTGCAGAGTTCTGGGTAATCAAGTGCTGAATGTTTGTCTAGTTTTGTTTGCTTTATTAAATAATTATTCCATCACACACTTGTTTAAGAAAGCTACATTCTATACACAGATGATAATTTACAGAAGACATGATTTCATTTTGATCCAATCTGTTAAAGACTTATCTTTTTGAAAGGAAAAAAAATGCACATGGCACCAAGAAATAATATTCATTAAGATATCTGCAGTATAAGACTTCAGTTTAAATTAAATTTCTCACCATGAAACAGATTTAAAATTGAGTTTAAAAAAATCCACTTTTTCAACTGCCAGTGATTCAGAAAATTCAATGACATGGTGTTCGATAACAGATGATTTTTTTTTCTTTCAGTGGAATATAGACTCAATGAATTGAGGCATTCATAAAACAAAAGCTTTCTAAAAAGATGTCTTTGAGGTCTTTCATTATAACTGTTAAGAGCAACAAGTTCAAGGGGAAAGGATCAATAATAAGCTTAAAATATTACCCAAGTGCTAGTTATATACACGTACATATACAATCACATTATTTCACAGAGACACAAATGACAATAAGAAAACAATAGTCAAGGGGGAAGAAAAATGAAAAAAAATAAATAAACACAACAAATACAGGTACATTGGCCAGAAGAGACAGGCTGAAATAGGTTTACCTTCTTTGGTAATTTTAAAAGGAGAACTGGCTTCAACAAATGAAGAGAAAGCTGAGGTACTGAATGAGTTCTTTGCCTCAGTCTTCACTGGCGGAAAGGATTCTGGTCTTTCTCACACCCCTGAGCCCTGCATCCCCAAATATCTATGTGGGGACCAGGGAGGTAAATCCCTCCCCACTAAGGCAGAGCAAGTCTGAGAGTGCCTCATGAGACTGAATGAATACAAATCTATGGGGCCAGATGGCTTGCATCCCAGTATTCTGAAGGAGCTGGCTGAAGTGGTTGCTGAGCTGCTCTCCATCACATTTGAATCATAGAATCACAAGGTTGGAAAGGACCTACAAGATCATCTAGTCTAACCATCCTTCCTTTACCATACCTACAGAAAATCACTAAACCATATCTCCTAGCTCCCTATCCAGACACCTCTTGAACACTGCCAGGGATGGCAACTCCACCACCTGCCTGGGCAGGTCATTCCAGTGCCTGACCACTCTCTGAGAAAAAAGTTCCTTCTTATGTCCAGTCTAAACCTCATCTGATACAACTTGTGGCTGTTTACCTGGGTCCTGTTTGTTGCCTGGGAGCAGAGGCCAAGCCCCTCCGCATCACAACCTCCCTTCAGGAAGTTGTAGATTGCAAAGAAGTTGTGGTTGTCAGGTGAGGCCCCAGATGACTGGAGGAAGGGTCACGTCACTCCCATATACAAGAAGGGGAGCAGGGAGGACCCAGGGAACTACAGGCCGATGAGTCTCACCTCTGTGCCTGGGAAGATCATGGAACAGATCCTCCTGGATGACATGCTCGATCACATGAGGAATGAGCGTGTGATCTGAGACAACCAGCACAGCTTCACGAGGGAAAGGTCATGCTTAACCAATCTTGTGGCCTTCTATGATGGAGTGATGGCATTGGCTGACGAAGGGAAGGTGACCAATATCATTTACCTGGACTTGAGCAAGGCCTTTGACGTGTTCCCCTACCACATCCTCATCTCCAAATTGGAGGGATGTGGATTTGATGGGTGGACCACTCAATGGATAAGAAATTGGTTGAAAGGCCGCAGACAGAGGGTGGTGATCATTCTGTGATTCTGTGAAATAACCCATACTTAAGTGTATTGTTAAGAAACTGAAAACTAAGAAAAAATATTAAGAAAAACAACAACAACAACAAAACTGGCATATAAGGAGTACAAAAAAACAAAGGTTTTTAGTAGTTATTCAGGATAACTTTCACAACAAAGTCATCATTAGTTTTCCATTGCTCAGGATTAGTAACAAGATTTTTACTGGTTATTTAAGTCAAAGACTTGCTTTTGATGCTATACTTAATGTTTCTGACAGTGTATCTCATGGTAGAATTGAACATATACACACTGATCACTTTCAGCAGTGAGACTGCCTCCAAGTTCCCACAACTGTGATTGAACAGTAAATTGGCAAGTTCCATTTGTTTTATTGTCATTGTTATCTTGGCCCCTCTGGTATACTTTGGCATCAAGTCACTAACAGAAAAAAATTGTAAACAACTAACCCAGAGCCCTATACATTTGTTTGCTTATTAGAGAGTTTTAAAATACTTCAGTGGTTAGGGATTAAATTTCTAACATGTGTGATATTATAATGTACTGAAACTTTCCTCAATAGTGTGACTGTTTGTGATCAGATTGTGTAATTTCCTAGAATCTAGTCCATGCCCAAATTATTTTATGGAACTCAAAGTACATAAAAACCTCTTATTAAAATAATTGGCATCTTCCTAAACCCAAGATTATACTGAATAATTTATGTGATATTCTTAATTATGACATTCTTATGCAAAACTTTTTTCAGCTATAGGCTTTCAAGATGTCAAGAAGAGCATTTAAAATTTAAAGTAGAAAATAATGTCTCTCAAAATATTTAACTACCTTCTTTGCCTTCAAGGAAAGATTTTCTCAAAGACTTCAGAAGATCATAAACATTCTGAATGGATTATAATTTACATGATTTCTTTTCTGAAATTGTTTTGCCTTCATCTCTCCAGAAACAATAAAAATTAGCATTTCAGGTTTCCCCTAAATTGCCAACATGATTTACAAAGAAGAAAGCTTGCAATAAAGAACTCCACGAATCAGCATCAATACCTACAGTCAAGACTCTTCAAATACTAGGGACACGGGAGTCCATCTGTGTTTCAGTAAGATTATTAAACAAGGCATCACTGAATACAATGCATAGTTTAATGCTTATAAACAATTTCTAGAAACTTTAGAGAAACCTGTACAGTTTTATATTCCTTAAGTAATCATAGCAAGGTCTATAAAAAAAGTAAACTAGAATATTAAACTAAAGTGACTTTGTTTTTTCAGACCTTGCTTTCAGTATGACTAGAATAGCATATTATTTAGGATTGATTTAGCTATTTTCCTCTGCAATTGCTGTATACATTCAGTTAATCTTCATCGCTAACACAGAGCAAGAATTGATCGTCTCTAGCACATGATGAAACCTCTGACTCAGTATAAGAAATGGGATCTACAGAGCAGCTTGAAGCCTCTGAAGAGAGAGTCATGACAAAGGAGAAAAATTGGAAGCAAAGCCCACATAAATGACTTTGTAAAATAATGCAGGTTTACAAATACATATACACACACACACACACGAGGACCCAGACTCCTCTGCAGACAGACACAAGGTCTAATCAGTCTCTCTGAGCTGTAATTTTCTTTTTTTTTTTTTTTTTTTTAAGTAAAAAGCCAGCCTGTAGCTGTGGCTGCTGAAGGCACACCACATGACCAGTGACAAGATGTCAGTTATGTTATGCTTTAGAACTTTGCCGCTGTATGAGGAACCATTTGCCCTTCCTGATACACCTAGGGAACAAAGGTATTCCCTTATTCTGCTGGGCTGACTGGTGAGAAGCTGTGACATTTAGCTGGCATTTGGCACAGACATAAGTACAGTGAATAGAAGTGTCAGTAGGACAGAACTCCGCATCACCTCGAGCCTGGTGGTGAGCTACCAGAGTGATAAGAAAAGCAAAAAAAGAATAGCCTCGGACAGTTGGATAAATTCTGACTCCTGAAAACTCCAGGGGGAAATATACTGTTTGCTCATCTCTGATAAAGTCTTGTGCATTCTGAAGAGAGCTAGCTATGCAGGTTTCAGACACAGTTTGGCTTTACACAATAGTCAGCAGAAGAAATAACTTATTAACATTGTAGCTCCCAAAGATGTCACTGCTCTACACTTGTCTTCTGCATGCTCACAGTTTACATACCTTATGGGTATATCTCTGTTTCCAGTGATTCCTTGTTGTATAGATCAATTAGAAACAGAGCCTACCAATGCTGTTCTAATTGAATTCTCCAGGCAAAATATACATAAATGTAATTTATTGACCACTGTCTAAGGCAGAAATAATTACTTGAAATACCTATGCTGCAATTTTATTCTTTAACTTCTCAAAATTCACAACCTAAACTACTTGCAGATTTTTTTTTTTTTTTTTTTTTTTTTTTTTTTTAACACCACTTTGAACATTTCAGTGCTCTCCTCTCACTTGCTTGTTTCAGTTTTTCAAGATGACCAGCGTATTCAGGCAATATATTCTTAGGAATCAGAGGCACCCTATGTGCTTAAGGGGTTTCCCTAATTATTGTATCCTATTACGTTAACACAAGCATCCCAATTCATCTCTGCTTTTCTTCCCATGTCCTTTGAATAAACAACTGTTTAAATATAGGAATGACATCTCTCCTTTGTGCTACTTGAGCTTTGTTAAACATGAACCTAAGTTCATAATCAACCCAAACCAAAGCTTTCTTTAATTTTTACAAAGGAATAAAAGCATTCAAGAGCCAATATTGAATTACTTTCTACTAAAACAACATCACAAGCTTTAGTGACTTCATCTCTTTCATCTAGAATGTAGCAAACTTATTACAGTAACAGCTTTCCACCTTTTCAACAGTGTCAGTGTGCCATTAGCAACTCCCTTTCCTTTTTTTTTTTTAATTATTATTATTTTATATGTATGTGCAAATTCTGGCATTGTTGACTTTCTACTCTTTGTTCTACTTTTTCAGCTGTAGTATGAAATACTTGGCAACACTGTATTTTTCTGTAGCTCCTCCAATGTACATAAAATACCTCGTCCTGCAAATATTTTGATGCCATGTCACCATAGCTTATTCGCTGACTATCATTATACAGTTTTTCTAATAGCACACTTAGTCCATAAATATCCAGTGCAGTAACACACAGGAAATGGGAATTTTACTGCCTTCGTACATACGTATCAAATGACTAGTGCCTTCACAGATTTAACTTTTTGTCATGGTTTTGTGGTGTTGCTGTCAATATTCTACATCATAGCATCATGTGCAGTATGGATCATTGGAAGGTTCATGCTCCAGTTCCGTGGAACGGCAGCATCTCTAGTACTCAGCTCTCGGAGGAGAACTACATATCCCAGGGGACGTCATGGCCAGAGATAAATCACGGGGGGAGGACCTACATAATCTCACTCCCAGGCTGGAGTTCTCTTTCTCTCTCGGAGGGTGGGAAGTGTTCCAGCCGTGTCACCTAGAGTTCACAATAGGCCTCTTGGTTTTCAGGGATTCTCTCTCTCTGTTTTGTTCGATTTATTAGCCTTAATCATATTGTATTATATAGTGTTATCTTGTATTTCGACATCGTATTTAGTAAAATAAGTTTTCCTCCTTAGATTGCTGCCGCTGTTCTTTTTCCCATTCCCTTTTTCCCTTCCTTTCCAGGCCAAGGGCCCTACTTCACTTGTTTATATACTACAATAGTAATCATTATAGGTACAGCCTGCACTAACTCTACGACAAATAGTAATACTACTTCAAGCAATTCTTGAAGTGAAATAAATTTAAAAAAATAAATGAAATTCACAAAGACATTATACCAGCAAAAAAAAAACCTCAACCTTCTTCAACAGTAACCAACATAACTAAGGTAACAAAAGGAGTATACTATTCCATTACTCCAAACCAAGCCTTTCAGTTTATGGCCCTGAGTAAGGAACTTCATTTATGATAATTCACAGAGTATTTCAACAAAAATATATGATTTATCAGCATTTTACCTATAGAGAATAACACTATATTGAAAGGAATGTAAACAGGACTAGTTCGTTTCTTTGTTAAATCTTTTAGCAAGTGTCAAATGTTAAAAAATTACAAAACAAACAAAAACCAAAAAAAAAAAAACAAAAAAAAAAAAACACCCATGACATTTCTTATCTTGTTTCTCCCAAAATTAAAAACTAGAGGTCTTCAGGGCAACAGGACCAATTATCCTGAACTACAAGGAAGGAAGTTGCCAGTACAGCAGGTACTGATTCTGCTTGTGTGAAAGTGCTTCTGTACAATAATAAACAATGAAAAAACCCAACAGAATGGAGATGACCTGATATACCAACAGAATGCAACTATTCAAGACTTCATTCATGTGAGAAATGCACCACTGATTGCTAGAACGCCTTGATGTAGCCTGCTCTTGAACTGAACTAACACACAAAAAGATTGTCAGAGGGATTTAATTCCTATTTCACACAAAATTTGTCTTTCATGCTCCATGAACATATAACAAAATTCATTCATGGTAAAAAAAAAAAAAATAAATCTTAAGAGTGTCATCGAGATATAGGAGAATGTCCAGAATGTCAAAGTGCTGGGTGGCAAATTAAATACTCTGTAAAAGCTGTTCATATTTGTCACATAATTCTTTCACCCACAATTCGCTGCATAGAGTTCTCATAAGACATTTAGCAGCATTATCTTATGCAGAACCATGGACTGTGCAGTAACCCAGCTACCACTATGAAGTTTGACATGGTCTTTCCATCCAGAAAAAAATTACCTACATTTACAGTGTATCATATTTTCTTTTCACGCATCATTCATGAAAACAAGATTTAATTTAAATCTTTAAATTCTGGATAGTAGCAGCAGGCAAGAATGAATCCACAAGCAATGGAGACTTGAAACAGTCATTTGTGAAGAGTAAGGTGTGCACGCAGATGTAATCTCAGATGAATTAACACTCAGTTTAAGTGTAAAGACATACAAAATATAATATTAGGTAGAAATAATACCTGAAAAAAAAAAATAATAAAATCCTTGCAAATCAGTATGTCAAGAGACTTTTGTTTCATGACATTACTAGCCCAGTCTTCAACTGAACAGACATTATTCACTCTTGAGCTTAATACTTCACTATGCCTTCCCTCTGGTTCTGCAGATTTAGGAAGTCAGTTCTTTGCTGACAGATGCAGTGATGAAGTACTAGTTGCCCTGGATTCTGACATGGAAACAGAAGTCAGAGATTAAAGCTTCTTCTTGATGGAAACCCGGTGCCTTGGAGTTCACTGTCATTAGCATCTTTAATAGCACAGACTTTTTCATCATCATTGCAACAGCCTATAACAGCATTCATGTGGCTGCACCTCCAGGCCCAAACTCAAGGCACATCATAAGACATGACCTTTCCCACCCCTGCCTGTACTTCTTCCTTCCTCATCATCCTGGAGAGAACAACTTTGTAACTGAGTTAGGAGAAACAGTATTACTTAAGGCCCAAGAAAGCAAGGAAAATAATAATTCATATTCACATTCCTCAATCAAGGCTACAGCTTTGAATTTGCTCATCTCTCATTCTTAGCTGTGGGGGTTACCTCATACTATCATGAGTGCTGACTTTATCGAGCTGGTGTTGATTTGCTTGTTCTAAACCAATTTCTTCATTTTTTCCTTCTATCAGCTTCACAAATACTGTCACCTTAGCATGACTGCTTCTCCGTTAAAAAGTTTTGTATTATAAGACTCCCACATAAAAAATTATCAAGCTTACTATCACATTTACTGTCAAGTTTTTGAGGTCTAAGCAAACAGAGTAGAAAAACAAAATATTTTTTCTCTCCTGCAGGTTAGTCCAGTGGGAATGCTGTCTACTCCTCAAAGTGTGCTGTCAGGACTAACACTGGGTACAACTGCTGAGCCAGACAACAACAATCAAGACAGAAAAAAACATGTCAACCTTCAACATCTGTGGGCTGAGCAAAAAACTCAACCTTCTTCAACATGTAGGAGCATCACATTAGTTTTTCCACATCTGGAGGAAAATCTGAGCAGCACAGGCATGTTCCAGGCCAGATCCCCAGCGCCAGCCCTGTGAGGCTTCACAATACCTTTGGTGTCCCTCACACAGATGTCCCCAGGCAGGAGGCAGCATCACACATAGTGCTGCGTTCTTACATTTAGTTTACTTCCTCGCTTACACAAAAGGTTAACACCTCTGCAAAGCCTAAATGCAAACAACTTCCTCCGAGATTACTTCTGCTGTTGAACTCTGGCTTCTAGCTTTCTAAGGCTGCTTTATGCGTACACAGTATTTGTTTTTAGCACTGAATCAAGAGCACAATCCCTGCAGATTGGTTTATAGCACTAGAAAAACTGTAGCCTAAAAAAAACCCCAAAACAAAACCCAACAACACTTCTAAAAGAATACTCTCTTAAAACAATCTTTTACATCATGTTTAACTCTAAAACACACAGCAGAGGCACAGCTCCCAAGCACGAAAGAGCAGCGCTGGCAACAGCCCAAGAGCATCCCAGCCGGCGCCAGCACAGCGCGCTGCTACCACCTCCTGGAGGAACCGCCGCACCCTCCACAGAGATGCACTCAGAGAAGCACAAATGTCGTTAAGCCTTCAACTCAAGAATAGGCAAGGGTAGTACTGTGTATGTTCGCAGACACATTATTTTAACTCGTCTCATTTCAGGGAGTGCAAAGTGGTCCTTTATTTACCACGCGTCATCAATTAATTTGTAATGCCAGATTACAGGTTAAATTTATTTTCAGGGATATTTTGGAGGAGCAAAGGGGACTCTGCTCAAAATGCGTATTCCCATTTTTAGACACTTAAGACTGTGCACAGTGATTAGGTTACAGCAAGAGCTGCTCACAGCCTTTCTGCAGACATATCGTAGCTTAGCAGCTTAATGCAGCGCAGGGGAATTGGAAACATCTGTTGCTAAGTGTTCTGCAGAGACATAAAGGACTGCGTTGTCGAAGTAGTTATCCTTTACTACTCAAAAAAAAAAAAAAAAAAAGACAGAAAAAAGTAAAATGGACAAACTAGAAAAGAACCTGTGCAATTATTTCCATGCCACGCCACGAAGAAGTAGTAATGAGAGACATTCTTGCAATAGTTGATTCCTGTTTGCAATAGTGTTTTTCTTAGACAATGCACTTGCTCTGCAGAAGCCAGCATAAAAATGGAAATATTACAGACTTGAACAAAAGTGTTTTTCTAGCATCAAGATAGAGTATAAAAACAAAAGAGCAAAACATGTTTTTTAAACTCTCTAGGCTACCATGACTGTTTCATAAAGACATGCACTTTTCTTTCATTTATGTACTGCAAAAAGCTTAATGGCAAACCACACAGTAAGCTTTGCTTATACTAAACCACATTTCTCTCTTTGGCAGAAAGCGAGAGGAGTAATTTCCCCCTTTAGAGAGAGAGAAGCTATTCTCCACAAAACAAGTGTTCAAGACATCATTGTCATTGGGAGAGCTATTCATATGCATCAGTAGGAGAACATAACCTTCAGCACTTGTGATGGATGCCATAGTTTGAATCAGATCAAACCTTGCAACAAGTGAATCCTATTTTTTGTGAAGTTTTGAGACTGAACTCTTGGGTTTGTATTTAAATTCTGAATGACTTTCAGACCACGTTCTTTTATTTTATCTTTTTCAACCTATATAATTTAGAAGTGGCATTTCAGGGCACTTGCAGATACCTTTTTTTCCAGAGAAAAATAGAGAAGTGGCATTGAAATGCAGGCTTATGCATTTCTCTTAAATAAAATGGGGATGAAAATGCAGGAAATGAAGGGCTACTTATAAATACTAACCAAGGTACAGAAGGCCTGGATACTTTTAAGAGATTAGAAGCACAATGAATACTGTATCTTTATTTTGAGCACTTCCAGTCATTTTTCACCTTAGGATTTATTGTGCTTTTGTTCCTATTTCTTAAATTTCATTATTTCCTTCTCTCTATCTTTATCACCATCCATCAGCTTTCCAATAGCTTGCTGTAACTTACTACCCAGTGTTCTTTCTTTCTTGCATTTCCTTACCTCCATCATATTAAAATACAACAACACATCAGAATATGTTTGGTTACATTAATGAGTAACCCAAGGTTTATTAACACTTTTTTCTTTCTCTTTTTATAAAAACGGATGGGATTTAGACTTGTTACCCAGCAAGTCTTACCCTATTACCCAGCAAGTCTTACCCTATATGCTCACTTATTCCAATTAGAAAGATGTTACAGTGCCCAGTTACAGCCCCAAACTTTAAGTACCTTCAAGTACTCAGAGAAGCGAGGTTGAGGGTATTAATTCCCCTACAGCTGTCAATTTTGAGATGCAGATAAGTGTAATCTCACTCATTTTGAGGCAGAAGTTACATTTAGAATGATAACTGTTTGTGAGATGACAATCAAGGTCACTCATCTTTATCTCAAGACCACAGTCTCCCTCCAAAGAGGGACTTACACTTACAGGTAGGAAAGCAGGGAGACATGATACATTCCACAAGTTGCAAGAATTGTTACTCTTTTTTTCCTCATAGATATATACATTCTCAAAATGAGATGACTGAATCCAATACGTACTATATTTTCTCCAAGAACTGTTTCTCCAAACCCCAAGGTTAACATCCATCTTATCACATGAGGTTATCACCTTATTGCTCTTATTTGTCTCAGAACTTTCTAGGTGAACCAAACACATGGGCCAGAAAGAAAGCAAATCTAAGTGTTGCTTAATATAAAACAACAGTTAAAGTTCAGCTTTACAAAGAAGGCTAAATTTACTAAATAGTGAAGCCAAAACCTTGGTTTAGGTCCTAGAACATAAGTTTTAAGCATCATTGGTGACAGTGTTCAAATTAATCATCAATATATTTTTTTATATTTTTAAAATCCAATGCAAAAATATGCAGGATGGAATGAGTATGTTCAATCAAATAAGCACAAAGTATAAATATTGTGATTGATTGTATATTTGGCCTCACTAGGAATTAAATATGCATTTCTAATTTTCTAATAAGTCAACTGAGAATGTTATTGCAATTTTCAAGTATTATTTCTTTGATTATAGATTCATAAGGCATTGGTTGATCTTCAGTTTCACAGCAGGGAACACATTCAGAGATTCTCTATTGCATTCAGAAATAGTAATAGATTTGCAAGAAATCCAGTAAGATGAAATGCTGTGTTGAATCCTAAAACATAAGGACTAAGTCACTACACACACTCATTTGTAATTTTTATACTGTATTTCAACTTTAATAACTGGAGAAAAAAAAAAAAAAAAAAGAATAGTGTGAAGTGTAAGGAGTATTTGGTTCAAAAATTAATCAGATTGTTAGCATTATGAAAGAAAATGTTCTCTCAGCCTTGATCCATCAAATTTCAAATAGCCATTTCAACCTCAGTTCTTTTCAGGCTGCATTCATATCATTTTAAACCCTGTTCAATACAACGTTAGATAGCCATCTATTTTAAGAAAAACATTTTTACTTTCTTTCAGAGTGTCCTTACCCATAAGCTAACCTGAAGGAAAATATTAAGAGAAAATTTCCATGCTGAATAGAAGAATTTAAAGTCAGAACAAAATTTTGTTACTGGAGAGCTAGGGACAAAGATCTGATTTACTCATGGGTACAAGAATGATACCTTCTGGATGCCATGTGTATGGATTTGATGCATGTAGAGACGAGACTTTATGGAGAATTTATTGCATTTCCATAATTCTACTGAAAGTCTTTTAAAAGGAAATAAAAGAGAGAGGGAAAAATAGTAGAGAGAAAATAGTATCTTATACGCTGTTCTTTTGATTTCAGTACTTCTCATCTTAAAGTCTCACATTTATTTAGACATTGTTTCAAGCAATGATTTATTTTTGCACTGCAAGCTAAAGAAAAAATAAAAAAATAAAAAGAGATTTGTCAGCTTTAACTAGAAGATTTAATCAAAAACTTTACCAGCTGGTGCTTACAATAACAGTTGTGCAACTGTTTACTTATATAAGTTCGGCCTCTAAATCATGAAAGCATGAAAACATACTCAGAACTCATTGATTTCATTTTAAAAATAGAAAAGTCTGTAGTACTCCAAACTACTTCATTTTAGTCAGTCTTCTCACTCAATAGAAAAGATCACTGATGCTGTGTTCCCAAATTTAATTGGATTTTATTATTGTTTTTATACTCAGTGAATGTTTTTGGTTAATTTCCTGAGTTAAACTTTACTACTTCTTCCCAGTGCACCTTTTATATTTCTAATCAGGCCAATATACTAAACAGAAAAAATACATACACTTACACACGCTCTGTTCTCACTACTATTTATATAAACATGAAAAATAAAAAGACTGATCAAGATACGCTTTACATAGTAATCTGGCTGTTGCTTGATGTATAACTGTTATAAGCTCCATAGATGCAGAGGAAAACAGTACTGTCAATATTCTATTCTAATAAACAAGGAAATATCAGGCAAATTAGAAAAATGGCAGCACAGTTGCCTTTTTAAGGAGCACGTTTGATAGAACAAAAAGTTGAGTGTAAATTATGTTGTTTAATTAAGGTTGTGATTTTGGTAACAAGAAGTTTCTTTAGTCCTATTACAAATTCAATAATTCTGAGATTTTTGATCCAGTTACTATCAGTTTAATTTCTACCATTCTCCTCTTTCATGTTGTGATGCGAAGGAATGCTTATATACAACTAGTCACTGAATGTATCATTTCCCATATGGCATTCTTTCCATCTGTTTTTGCATCTTCTTTGTTATCACTTACACACACACACACCCCAAAAAAAAACAAACACAACAACAACAAAACAAACAAAAACATGTTCATGTCATCCCTATTCATCCTTCTAGGAATCTAAAGCTACTTAAGTCATGCATACATGTACCCACTATAATCAGAATTCTAGCACTATGTAGAGGAAAGTCTAAATACATAGATTTCCTTCAATAGGAATACGAGAAGAAACCTGATAAAAGAATTTGTTATGTTATGCAGCATAAGATAATCAATACTCCTTCGGTGTTACAGATAACACATCCAGAAAACATACACATCCTTTTCTGAAAATGCCATTCAATTTTTGTTAATAACTTCCGATAGGGTTTCTGATCTTTTTGTAAAGTTATATTTGTGTAAACCAAGATACAGCAAATTAAGAAAATATTTTCTGATAGATTAGAATGCTTAAATTTTCATGGTTTTTCTCCTCCAAAACTTCACATTTTGTAAATAGTGATGCTGTCCACATCCACCATTCACTTATATTAAGGAAGACAAGCATTTTTGAGATCATTTATCGCACCATTAAAATATACATATATATATTTTTAATAAAGTAAGAATCCAAAAGGAATTTTAATTGCTTCACAATTTCAGCTCTGCAACTCCTGGCAATCTAGGCAACTTTCCCAACTATAAGACAACCAAAATTCACTTTATCTAAGTCTCTCCTTCTGTGAAAGTACTAATGCATTTACCTTAAAACACAAGATTAGCCTCATTAAATAGTTAATTTTTAAAATAATATTAAAATCATGCTTCAGTTTTTGTTAAATAAATAGACCGTTGAATAGTTTAAAGCCTAATCCCAACAAATTGTAGGGAAACACCTTACTCCCACTCAAGTCAATGTACATTTTAATATCAATTTCAGCAAATTTGAAACATCACCCTAGGGTGACTTTGCTTTTATGCTAAGTTTTTCAAAGCTGCTTAAGAGATTTAAAATTAATGGAAATTGTGTTTTCAAAATGCTTAGGCACTTTTGAAATTTCAGTCTTATGTCTAAATGATTACATGGAAGGAGGAAAGGAAAAAAAAAAATCAAAGTAAAGTTATTCTCAGAAGTTTCATAGCAACTTTTATGCAAAAGAAATAGTAATAAGTATATATTACGTAGCATCAAAAAATGTGAGCATTTCTGATGCCAAACCTCAACAGAAGGCGACACATTTTATTTGGTGGTTTCTGAAATATGATATATAATCATACTAAAGCACAAGGTCCACTCCAAAAGTAATGCCTCCTACTTCATTATGTTGGCCTACAATGTTACTGATGGATGTTGGTATGGCAGTAGAGGTTGGATCTTTCCAATATTTCATTCAGTTGTTACCATGCAACAGATGGCAGCAGAAAGACCGTGACAAAACAGTGCCTCACACAGAAGTGCACTAGAAGCAAAGGAGTGTCACTGAATTCCCACACACAGAAAAATATTGCACCAATTGACATTCATCAACATTTACTGAACTTTGATGGAGACCAAACAGTTAACGTGAGCACAGCAATTCGGTGGGTGGTGTGTTTCAACAGTCACAACCATGGATCACCTCCACTCAAGCATGATGTGCTGACTCTTGTTCACCACTGGTGAAAATGCATAGGAAATGATGATGACGACTGCTGAAAAACAGTGTATTGTAGCTCAAAATTTGCTATGTTGTTATTTCCATGGAAATCAATTGGAGGTATTATTTTCAGAGTTACTTGCACGTAATAACACTGTTAGAAATTAGTTTCAGGCTTTATGTAGTGTCTAAATCCCTATATTGTCTCTACTACAAACAAAATGTTTTATATTCAAGACCACTAGATCAAAAAACAGTATTTAAAATGTTCCTAAAAGACTCACATTTCTAAACATTAAGAAAGAAAAGAATTTAAATGATCCATTCATCCCTCTTAAAAGTTGTAACAATAAGTGAGAAATCTATATGTTGAGAGAAGAGACTTCACAAGAAAGAAATACAGTTATCTAATCAAGCTAAACAACTAATATATCTAGATGTTTTAGAGAGAGATGGAAAAGCCTGAATTTACACATGTGTTGATACATAATTTACATAAATTTCAGAGGTGTGTATTTCACATGTTAAGAGTTGCTTTGATTCAGAGATCTTTGAAGGAAGTGAGGAACACCTTATTTCTGACTTATATTGACTTATACTGAAAATAATTCCCAGACAATTTAAGTTATTACTTCTGGATGGCTGTTAAGTCAACTGAAAACAAACTGAATTTCAGACAGAAAAGTATGTATACTTGAACTATAATTGCTTTCACTTGAGTCATTAAAGACAGCACAAAAATAATCTCAAATTACCTCACTATTTGTATTGATTGTTCCTTGTTTGATTAGGAGGGCCCAGAACATACCTGGGACATCCTCAATTACATGGAATGTTAGAATAAAAATAATAAAATATTACTCCAACTGCATCACTGAGAAATCTTCACAACAGACCCCACAGCTGTCAGTGCTGAGGGAGACTGGCTTCACCAAAAGAAATCCAGTAATGATAGTCACATCAACAAACTTGAAGCAGTAAAGGAAGCTAACAACTTGTTCCTCACTTTCAGGGATGTATTTATATACAGTTATAAATAAGGCATATCTGTAAAATGCAATCGTGTCTTCATAAGGGCCATAACTGACATTCATCTGACTGCTCTGTTCAATAGGCAGTGCTCCCCAAGATTTCAAAGATACGGTATTCTCTGTAAAAGAGATGACATGCTGGAGAAAAAAAATAAAAATCAAAAAGGGCTTTATCGTTATGAATAATACTTTTTCCTCAAGAGGTCTTAGGAAACCACAGGAGACAGATACTAAAATATAAGAATACTGCAAGAATCTACAATGACAGAGGTACTCTGTTCTGTCCCCTTCAGTCACAAGTGTAAAGATGCACTTCAGGTATAGAAAGGCTTAGCAAAAACTTTGAGACAAGAGACAAACAGCTTTGGTGATTGGAATTTAGCCAGATGCATCTCAAACCATTAAAGACCTGACTACAGAACACAGAATTCCACCATTACTTAACAGAAGATGCATCATAATTGAACACTGAACCCCTGCCATCATCTTTATGTCAAAAACTGAATTAGACACCAGACATGTGAAGGATAAGACAATGAAAAAGTGTACCTTAGCAGTACTAATTAATTCTGGTAGTACAGAACACGAACAGAACACAGGCTGAGTAAAAGTAAAGAGTGCACATTTTGCCAGGTGTGGTAGCAAGCACTAGATCTTATAGAATTAAAATGGTGGTCTGAGGATATTTGTCAGTACAAAAAAAAAAAAAGACAAAATGGTCCCCCCAAAACAGGTAATTTGGCAGAGCTCTGCCTCATTTTAATATTCTAATTACAGGAGTAAGGTAGTACTGAACTATTATATCAGTAAAATCTTACAAGTAATTTCTTGTGGTTTAAAACACTACATTTAATAATTAAAATATAACCCCCCAAAAATATATCTGTCATCTAAATTTATTTCACAAAGCATTGCCTTTTTGATTATATAGCCTTCCAAATCAAAACTAGAACACACATGAAATTGAAGCATAGCTTTCCACACTAAAACATTATTGTCTTTCTCACTTCTTGTAAAGCTTCTTTAGACCAGGAGTTGTGCATTTAATAAGTAAGTTTTCTATGTTAAAACTGGAATTCCACCTTTTTCATTTTAACGATGACCTAATTTGTTTCCAAACACCACACCTTCTCCCCCATCTTTCCTTCCTCCTCCCCCCCCCCCCCCCCCCCTCACACACACACACACACACATTTCCCACAAGCTTCTTGATTTGAACTTAAACCAGATACATTAACTACTTGGATGCAAAAACACAGTTTCATCAGTATTATCTGGTCCTTGTTCTGGTCCTTTTTCGGGGGGAATTTCATCCCAAATATGAATGAAAACATTGCAAAAATAACAGAAAGAGGAAACTATTATTGTTATTATGAGGAAAAAAGCAGCTTGAAACCAATTAGAAATATTCTACAGAATTCCCATAAGAAGCTGCCAGAATAAAATCAATTTACATAATGGTTGCTGTGCATAGCACACTTCCAAGATTTTGAATTTCTTGTTGCAGGCAGACAGTAACACAGTGCCGAAGTGCAAGAGAATTGATCTTGAAACAGACATGCCAAGAAATAGCACACTGGTATTTGCTCAAGAGTATTAATCTATTTAGGTTCACATACTTGGATTTAAACTTTTTTCTCTTTTAGTAAATTACATGTCATAGACTGATTGTCAACAAATTTCTCCCAAAGTTTCGTGGTTAGTTACAATATACTCTTGTGTGATACAACAATATGCAGCAAGAAATGAAACACTTTATACGTATTCAAGAACAGCAAAGGAATGAAGATTTCTCCATATAAATGAGCATTATAGCAAGCTTTCAGAGTTCTACGTTTAGAAGAACTGCCACTCAATCTCTAAATCAGCATGAGAAAATTTGCCTCTTAGTCACATTCCGTATGTTCTATACCTAACCACATTGGCTTTGTGAACAAGTAGAAGAAACAGGAACATAACTAAAGCATTTCAGAGAAGCAAAATGACCTGTTTTAAAATTCCTGATATGCTCTTCAAGCACAGTCAGTAATAAGTCTTTAGAAGACAGATCGGAATAACAATGAACTATTTAAGCAGATTTTGTTAGCACCCAGTGCTATTAGCCATTCATGTTAAATGGCTAAAAAACAGCGGCAGTAGCAGCAGCAAGAAAGAGATCAAAACTGATAATTATGCACACATATTCATTTCTTTTCTTAGACATTAGAGTCAGTTATAATTGTTGGTTGCAGTGAAACACTTGCAAAGCCACATGAATTATTTTCATGCACCCATAGTTCTTGTGGACATATTCATACAGCCATTTGATCTAGAGAATTGTAGTGAATACATGGGTGATGAGAAAATTTTCTTATCTCAAATGTGAACGTGTGTGCATAAGGTACAGTAAAACTACACTACAACACATCCCACTATTCAATTAGTCAATACAGGAATTATATTGTGGCATTCAGTGAAAAGGAACAATTAAATTACCCCCCTAGTTTAATTTCTACTGCCTTAAATCCCATTGACTTTGATTAAACATAGCCAACTACTCAGAAGACTCATCACAAAACATTCCATCCTGAAGTACAAATCTCTAACGGAACAGGAAATGTAAGCTATTTTTTCCTCTCTTCTAATATAACAGTATGTTATTGTAAAAACACATGGTTCACCATAAATACACAAAGTACATGCAGAAACTTTGATTAGTAAAGTGAGTAAAAGTGATGGTAAAGGAAAATGGGACAAAACAAACAAACAAACAAAAAAACCCAAACAACTCACTTTGGAATAAAAAGAAATAGAAGTACTATTTTAAATTCTCACCAGAGATCAAATATAGTTAATATGTACCAAACACGTACAGGTACGTGTGTAATTTTCTTCCCTGCCCCACTTCTTATGTACCAGTTCTTACACTGGTAATGGTTCCTTCTTTAAAAGTAATGATTAGCCTTACAAAAATTGAGTGGGTAACACTTTTATAACTGTTAAGATGGGAAAAACATAAGTATTTATTCTTTTATTGATCATAATAAAGATTTGCTCTACTAGTTACCAAAGTAATATAAATTGGAAAAGAACATCAATATCTGTGATCTATTATTACATTAAGACTGTAGATTTAAATCCTTTTAATCTAAATATCATCCCTCCACCTCAATATGAAAGAAATGCATTAAGGCAAATAAAGTATCAAGTTCAATCTTTGCTAGATCAGCAAGAATTACCTGGAAAAGGAGAAGCCATTTCAAGCTTGCTTCTTATGCAAATTATTTCACGTACCTTAATGAATCTATGATTTTTTTTATTATTTTTTTTTTTTTTCTTTTTGACATGTAGCTCTTCACTTCCACACTTCTAAGTCCCTCAAATGATTTATTTTTCTCCAAAATCTTTCAGGAAAGTCAGACACTTATCAGTCCTTTCTCCTTAGTTGACAGAAAAGTGCTAAAAGTACTACTTCAAACTAGAGGACTTACTTCATGGGTCACAATCATTGCAAGAAATTGCTAACAGTTCTGATGTAGCTCAAAGGCCTCTCTCAAATGCTTTTACAGCTGTTGATTCACTCTCTTTACAAAGATTGCAGCAAAGCACATTTAGTCACTACTTCAAGAAAATTTGGAG
Source organism: Excalfactoria chinensis (assembly GCF_039878825.1). Lineage (NCBI taxonomy): Eukaryota > Metazoa > Chordata > Aves > Galliformes > Phasianidae > Excalfactoria > Excalfactoria chinensis. The sequence continues at coordinate 60,018,149 of NC_092828.1, read as the reverse complement.
CCTCTTACCAGCCTCTGGGTGAGTTAATGTTACAATGATTATTACCCTTTGCCAGCTTCATTCTGTAAACTCATACAGAAATTTCAAGATAGTTCCGACAGTCACTTTAAAAAAATAATAATAATAAAATAACAATTAATACAATCACCTCTCCTATATACACGTCTTTTCTTTTTGACGTGCAAATTTTCTTCTACTCTGTGCTATATTTAAACCACATAAATAAAAGTCACAGGGCCAGAAGCATCCTGAAAGCTTTCAAAGCATTCACTCCAAGATAGGTTCAGAATGAATTATGGAGTAATACCATTGATTAAACCTCTTCTCAGATAAGGTACTAGTGTGCAAGTAGTAATGAGAAAATCAGATCTTAATGATTAAACTGTAAAAGACTGCTTATTTTCTGATTCTGAGATACACACTGAAAGAAGTATGTGATAAGGATAGTCCATCCTCAACCCATTCTCTTACAACTTTTCACAGTTGTTCATTATTTTGCTTCTCACTAAATGACATCTTGCAGTTAAAAATTTCATATGGAAACCTAAAGAACATTGTACAGATTTAGAAACACTACAGAAACTCAAAGATTTATCCAAATAACAAAAAGAAGAAATTCTAAGTGTAAAGCTTTGAGAAAATACATATTCTGATGACTTGAAACTTACTATGAATACACAACAGAAAAAAAAAAAAAATCAATGAAAAAAATCTAACATCTTGATGTGAATAAACAAACTGTTGATACACTTTATCAGAAGTTAATTTTTAAAAAAAGGTGTATCCCAATTATACTTCAGAAAATATGAGTACAATAACAAATGTGTTACTGCTATATGAAGCTAAGCTTTTTAAAAACAACCACACTGATGGCAGCTAGATAAATCGTAAGTCGGGAGGAAATGTTCTGAAAAGCATTTACACAAGCTGTACATTAAGGTTAAAAAAAATAAAAATCAAATGAGAGGTTGTAATTTCTTTCAGAAGAAAGAAAAACTAGACATAAAACCATATTAGATGCTAAGTCATAAGAAAATCAGGTACTGGGGAATCACAGAATCATAGGGGTTGAAAGGGACCTCTTGTCTTTCTTTAAACTGTCTTGATTAACAAAGAGGTAATCTTGCTTTTAAAGTAAAATATTTGAAAAAATGAAAGTCCATGAAGTCTGACATTTGTATCCAGTAAATTGGTAGAATTTATAACAACAAAAGATTCTCATTGCTCTGCATAGAGACATACATTGTTTAATATTTTGTTTCACATTTATATATGATGTGGTGTGTTGGCAAGGTCAGTTTGCAATAGTAAGTTATCCAGATGCTAAAGATGGATCATGAAGGGCATATCACTGCATCTAAATATATATATATCTCAAAGTTTCACTTTGGAATGTGAAAGAGCCAAAAATATATAAAAAAACAAAAAAAAATATTTTTCTTCTTTCCTCATTTTTCACACCTGTTACTAAATATTACTTTTAACATGATTGTTTAGTTTAACAGATCACTGATTCTCCCGTCAAAATACCGAGAGTATTTATTATAATTTTCCCAAACTTATTGTTATACCAACTCTGAAGTAGAGTTCACTACAATCTACCTTTATTTCTGACAGCTGCAAGTACACTCTCTATACAGAGCTTGTGCTTTTTTGCAGATTTTTACTCTGTCCCATTTAAAAATGTAGAAACAAAGCCAAACATGATTTATGACCCAAAAGATATCAAGAGTCTTCCAATGAGAACTTAGATCATTCAGCCTACACTCCAGCTTGTGCAGGCAGAAACTGAAAATAAATCCAGAGGGAAAGGGAAAAGATTCACATATGTCCCAAAGCAGCATACAGCTATCAAGTGTAAACTGAGAGTCTGGTATTTCTTTAAAAGAAATCTTTTCAAGTGACATTCTATGAAGCTCTTCCTGTATTAGAAGAACTGAAGCAAAATTTGTGTTACTGTAGACATGGAATAGTAAAAATATTGACAAGAAGGAACTGACAATGTACATTTTCAGTCATGTGGGACAAGTAGATGGATTAGAAGGAACTAAAACACCTTCCAAAGTATACGTTTCTTTGGATAAATCTACCTTATTATTAGAATGAAAGACTGATCTTCGTGCCCTGGAGTACAAAAAAACCATCAAGTTCTCTGCTGCAAACCTTCAGGTAGAACTTAAGATGAAGCATACACTTCTAAGCAGGGTACATTCAACTTGAGAATCCAATTATGTTTAGAGGAATAGTTCCTGTATGTCATTATACATAAGTCTTATACTCCAAATGTCTACCAAAATTTAATAAATCTCAATATGTATGTAGGTTAGCAAATATGATCTAACTTTCATAGGACAGTTAGTAATTTAGATCAATTGCTCAGTTCACCAAGTACTCTTCTGACTTGCTTTATGGTTTAAACTCTTTCTAAACAGACTATGATAGTTCTCATAATTAAATTTGATATGATACAAACACCTTTAACATACTCCATCTCCTACATCCCCTCTCATAGCATTAAATGAGAAAAAATGCACCTCTTCACCACAGTAACAGTATATACACTCTGCATTATAAAAGATGACTGCAGAACTAATATGCCTCGTACTTCCACATACAGTAATCGACTACTATAGCATGGGCCTTTCACTTCAAACCAAAGACTAAACCAGCAATATTTCTTGATATGGATAAACATACAACTATCTGTAACTTACTTAAGGCAACAGAAATCCACTTTCAGCTTTTCACACAAGGCGTTCGATAAACTGTCTGAAAAGTGGTGGTATCTTTTTTGTTGTTGTTGTTGTTTGTTGTTTTGGGGTTTTTTGTGGTTTTTTTTTTTTTTTTTTTTTGCTTATTTGTTTTTTTAGTGGTTATTTTTTTCATTTTTATTTATTTATTTGATTTTGTTGTTGTCTAAAATCACCTGCTACTCCCAAACTACAAACCCTACAGTACAGATAAATAAAAGTTAAAGACTTTGGATTTTAGACTGATCATTCGTCAAAATGACTCAGAGAAAAATAGGAGTACTGAAGAGAAGCAAAGAAAGCTGAAGAGAATTGCCCATTAGAAAGCTGAGAATGACGGCAAGTATATACAGAAGGAAAAAGAAATTGTGAACAGGAATAATTTTTTCTACTATCACCAATTTATTTGAGATAAATCTGCTGAACTAAAAACAAATAAGCAAGCAAAGAAAAGAAAAAAAAAAAACAAAAACAAACAACCCAGTGCTGTGACTATTCTAGATAGACTGTAAAACACATTTGTGCTGTCAGAATTGTAACTAGCCACCACAACTAAAGCTCATTCTAACATCCAAAACAAGACTGAGAAGCGTCTGCAGATGCAACTTAATTGTATTGACAGTGCAATGCACTGACTGTGGTAGGAAAGACAAGACATTCACCAAGATTTCCTTGCCCTTGTCTGTCCTCTGCTAACATCAGAATCTTTATTCCTACAGTCTTCGTAACCACAAATTTAATCACTGTGAGTAATATATCACCACATTCCAAAAGCTGAAATTTCTGAATAAAATTTTACATCATTTGTAAGGTGGAACGATACAAAGATGGTAACAGATATTCAAAAGGTTATTTATAAGGAAAGACTCACCAATATGGATGCCTTCACTGGGAAATGCTGAGGCAGTCTCCACTGGGGAAGAATCTCCAAGAAATGCTGCCTTAGTGGTGGTCAGACCTTAAATGAGGTCTAGAGGAGGTGGAGTCAAGCTCCACCCCTTCCAGGAGCACAGCTTAATTACACTCACCTGTGCTCCCACAGCTGACCTGACACTTGCCTCAGCTGATTAATCAGAGGTTCAGGCTGTGATTACCAATTTCCCATACATCATTCCAATGGAGTAGACCAATGTATGCATTTATTACATACTCAAATGTTGTTCTTTAATTAAACATATATCCAAACCAACAAAAAAAAAAAAAAAAAAAAAAAAAAAAAAAAAAAAGCCAGAAATAGAAATACAACCACCAATCAGTGAATTGCAACCCCTTCACATAAACAGCCAAATACACACACAGAGAGAAAATAAATAAATTTAAAAAAAAAAAAAATCATTAAAAAAATGAAACTGCACCACACATCACTCACACATCATAATATAAAACATTAAACAATAAAATAAAACTTTGGTAAATTTCTCAGAAATACTGAAAGTCCTCTTTTGATTACTTCAATAATTAGTTTCCATGGTTCATTTTTGTTTTTATTCCTGTTGATCAGCCTCTTTTAAGCATGCAAGAATTAATTCTCCTGGATTCAAATTTCATTTGATCATGACTTTTCATAATTTTCAAAAAACACCCAACACAGAAGGTATAAAGATCCAGCAACCACAAAGACTGAAAACCATTTTTGTTCAGCTGTAATTTTTTATGGGTCATAATGAAAAACTGTGAGAAGGTGCATTATTTTCTGTTTTGCTCTTACCTATTAAAGGTTGCAGACTGTGCTCTATACATGAAAAGATACTTATAATTTTCATTTTGTATTCTATACATTTTTAATGCTTGGAAAAATAAATTTCAAAGTAGTGTGTATATATATATATATTAAAAAAAAAAAAAAAAAAAAAAGATTTGCAACACCACTGAAATGCAGAGTATTGAAGTCTACTTTGTTAAGACCAAAACAAAATATAATTAGATTAAAAATACAGTACAAAAACAATATTAAAAATATGAGCACATACATCTAATACCATTTTGAAAGATCACAAAAAGTGAACTATATATAATAATTGTTGAGTTTGTTTTTATGGCTTGCTATTCAAGAAACAAACATGCTTAAAAAATGATTACTAAAGTATTAATCTGCTTCTATTTTACCGAAATGGATAAAGCCTGCAGCATTCCTTCTGTGTGTTTGGGCATGGAATAATTTGTTAGTGAACTAAAGGAAAGAGAGCCAGTAACAAGGTACCATGTTACAGGTTCTCACAATAGTTGTGAGAACTCATGACTGGCTGACTCAAGCAAGAACTTGTAACAAAATTCATGTGACAATGCTAAAAGTTACCAGAACAGAGTCGGGTCAGCCTCTCACTTACTTTTCACTGATGGAAGCACTGGAAATATCTGCATCCTTTCAGGCATATCCAAATCACTAAAAGCTCTTGTACTCTCATATCCACTGAAAGATCTTGCTTTAGCTAGATACTGAAATTATCCAAGCAGATTCCTGTTTATGGGCAAGCCGGTCAAGAATATATTGTACAAGTTATATAAGAATTTGTAGCACTTTTGAAATTAAAGATAGAAAATTAAGATGGATTAACACTAAAATGTTTTCTCCCCAAAACCCTTCTAAGGAAATTCAATATTCATAGAGAGGGTTCAAAGCTTTGTTATTGGTATTTCAGGTAAGATTTTGTTTTTGCACATCCAGAATACCTGCTTGTTTTAGCAAGAAAAGTATTTCTAGTCCAAAAGATCCAAATAAAACTAAGAGCTCTACATATTTTGTTTTCTCACCCAGCACTTATTGCTTCAACCTGTAAGTATTTAGTATATTTAGTACATTATTTTGTTTTTTAAAAATCAGCTTTCAGAATAACTACACAATTTAACATTTGACTATGTCATTGTTCCTCTCCCTTCACAAGTTTTATCCCCAATAAAAAGAATGTATCTCTGATTAATGAGTTCTAAAATAAATTTCTCTGCAAACCGGTATATGAAAATTGAATATTAGGAATATTTTTACTTGAATTTTCTCAGTTCCATACTAAAAACAATCAACTGGAAAAGCAATCAGCATATTCAAATATCAAATTTCTCAATTAAAAATCATAGGTTTATTGGAATTCCAGGGTCACAGCCTGAACCAGTGGGTGAGCTGGGACAGTGCATGAGTGCCTGGAGCGGCAGGGGTTTTGAGGCACCCTACTTCTATGCAATCTGAGTCTGTGTGGATTCCCCCCTTCGGTCCTCCCTTTTTCTCCAGGTGCAACTGTATGAATTGGGGAGAGTCACATTCCTCAGCCCATCCCTTTCTCCAAGCTGTTACCAGGATGGGTGAGTTAATTTCCTCTGATATCTTTTCCTACAGCACCTATTTCTCAAATGAAAGCTCTATCATTTCCTTCATCTGTTCTATAATAGGTAAAAAAATCTTCTAAGAGGTCTGCTATAAAATCCATATTAAAGGAGATTTAAGATGAGCCGTTTAGACTGCCTATGTTAAAAATAAAGCATATTGTCATTTATTAAATGCATGAAAATACTATCCTTCAGCGCAAAATTGCTCAGGACATAACCTATTTTTGTTTATTTTTTTATTGGTTTCTAAGAGCACAGTCTTCTGTTCACTCATGTAAATTCTATTGGCATTCATGAATGCTTACTGAATGTTGTTGGAGATCAAACAGTGGAATAGTAAGAACAGTGAGGCAGTGGGCACAGGTGCATTTCAGCAGTAGTGACAGAGACATGAAGACACGCCAGTTTTTAAGAGCATGGATCAGAATAATAGAATTGTTCAGGTTGGAAAAGACCTTAAAGATCATTAAGTTCAACTGCAACCTTACCATACAACCCTAACTCCAACAACCCCCAGCTAAATCATATCCCTGAGTACCGCATCCAAATTATTTTTAAACACATTCAGGGACGGTGACTCATCCACCTCCTTGGGGAACCTATTCCAGTGCTTCTTTTTTAAAGAAGTTTTTCCTGGTACACAAACTAAACCTCTCCTGGTGCAACTTAAGGCCATTTTCCTTCATCCTGTCACCTGGCACCAGTGAGATGAGACCAACCCCACTCTTGCTGCAGTCACCTTTGGATCTTGTTCATTGCAGGTAAAAATGTGTGGCTAAAGGTCTGTAGCTGAGAATTTGATCTATCACTGTTCTTTTTGTATCTGCTATAGTTTCCATGGAAATAAATAGGAGGCATTATTTATCAAGTGACCTACATCTATAGCTCTTGACTCTAACACACCGTAAACTGTTTATTTCTTACTTCCCTGTCTTGGACTAGGAAATAAAGCCCAGATCCTTGTCTTAACAAACACATTGTTTAAAGCCATTTTAGATCATTAAAACCACTACATGGGAAATCTGGATTCCTGTTTCTGATTAGCAACATGATCAAGTTTAGAGGCTTATGACATTTTGCAAGACACAAAATATGATGAATGTTTAAGAAAAATTGGAGCCCTCTGTGTAAAACTGTAAGTTTTACAGAGCATTCTTCATAGTTACACTGAAAGCAGTTTTCAGGTCATGACTCACTTTTCTGGATCCCTTTCCTCAAATTTTTCTGTACTTCCATCTTATATACAGTGATCTCACACAGTGGATATTGAGTCCATGAAGAGAATGTACACTTTTATTTTCATTTTCTACTACCACCTTTCTAGCTTTCAGGTGCATGATATTTAACATCATGGAAATTTTGGCTCTATTACATTTGATAAACTCTTTCTTTCAAACGCTATCGGCTCGCCACATGTCTAGTGTTCAAGATTATCCACTTCGTATGTTACTTCAAAATAATTTCTTAGAATACATTTCTTCCTAGTCTTTCAAGGCAAAAATACTCAATGCTAATAACATAGTTCTGCACAACCATGTTAGTCTCATATGTTTGGAGGAAATGCATTTTTCTTAGTTACAAATTGAACATGTGACCAAGTTAACTTCAGCTTTACTTAACAGAAAAGCTGATTTGCACTATCTCTAAAATTCCATATTGCCTTTCCAAGCATAATTCATATTAGCATTTATTAACATTGTACAACCTGTAATTTAAACAACTAACTGTTTGCTAACAGAAGTTTTCGGTAAAAACATCAACATGTGAATACATCTAAGATAACCTTCACATAATTGCCAACAGTAAAGCCTGCCTATGCTTTATAGCCATTTTATAGAACATTGAAGATATCCCCATCTTCTGTGTGAATTATTCATCAAGTTTGCCTGTCTTCTAGGTGTCTGCAAGATAAATGCTTAAGTCATTTAACTTATTATTCCAGTGGAGCAAAAAATCCCCCATCTTCCGGTCTTCATTCTCCTTTTTGAATTCATTGGTCATAGTTGACAAGAATCTACACAAATGGTTATTTCATAAATAACATTTGCCAACAGATATGGTTTTTCACTGTTAAAACTGAGTGCACTGCTGAGATCCATTTAGCTAGATCCATTGTGAACCAATTCTGTACTTTACCGTCTTGTGTCAGCAAATGTATATTATTTCAGGCAAAGTACTGGTGCAGTAATAGTCATACCAAAGGGTAAAAGTAGTCTGCTGTACAAGATTTAGTAAATGTTGAAGTTGAATTGCATAATTATTTTTAAATAAGGATGTACTGATTTGTACAAATTGCAGTTCATGTAAGTTTCAGATATGTGTGTTTGTGTGGAGTTTTAAGTCTTCCTAAGAAAGGATAAAGTAGCCTACAATTGGAAAGTTATATAGTATCCACATGGAGAATATTCTATAAGTATTTGAATGAAGGAGAACTAGGTAAAACAAGGCCATGAGATGTTCAGAGTTTAATGATATATTAATGGCAGTGACCAATTTCTTTTAATAGTAGTTTGATTTTCTACCTTTTCTGCTCTGCTGAACTGATTCTAGTAAATTATATTAGACTAGAAGTTGCTTAAATAGCCTAATCTACTCATCCTAATACATAAAGTAATTCATTCAGAAATAACTGAAGAGCTTAAGTTTAACTGCACCCTTTCGCTTTCTTACCATACAAAGCTCATTGTCACACAGTCACTAGAATCAGAGAGATTCTTCCCTTCCACACTTCCATTTCCCTGTAAGACTAAACAGACGTACTCAAAATACAAATGCAATGAGCATTTACCAGATCGAAAAACTTTTGTAGTACAAAACATGATCATCATCAGGGAACTCTGAAGAAAGAGACATCAATCTACTCAAGAAGCTTCAGAAACTGCACTATAGGCTTCTGCAAAGTAAAATCTAAGTTGCAAGATTTTCTGCATTTACAGATTTTGTTCTTTGAATTTATAAAACACAGTGGCCTTATCCCATACCCAGTGTGAAAGTTGAGGAGGATTTAAAAGAATTAGGTAAAATTTTAATATCATACATGAATTAATTTTAAAGATTCTCTCTCACTGCAATAAGCACTGTAACTGAGTTTCTTGAGCTAAGTGATTGTTAATAAAAATTCTGTAACAAAATTAATCTAGACAAATCTCAAACAACTTTGAAAGAACAGAAAGAAAAGTAGGGAACTAGTGACCGATGATCAATATAAAATAGAGTTATTACAACCATTTTACAAAGAATGACCAGCTTTAAAATAATTACAATAAATGATTAGTTAGACTCAGGAGTAGGGTTATTCATTTGATCCAAAAAGATGTTACCTGTGAAAAAGTTACGGAGCTAAGAAATAGATCATATAGGTAGACACAGCATCTGCCCATCTATTCATATCATATTCAGGGTTTATCTTAAAATCAAACAGCTTTTATTCTCTGGATTTTCATTACAGAAGTCAACCCTCCTGGAAAAACAGAATTGTTAGGTGGCTAGAATTCAAGTCCTACCTGCAAGTAGAATGCCTGATGTTAAGGATCACAGAATGAAGGTCAGAGAAATGACTGCAAGTCAGAGGTATTTGATTCACTAAGCTGTGCGATGGAATTTGAACTTTAAACAGATTTTCTCATTAAGATTACTTCTTGGGTCATTTGCCCATAAAAAAAAAATAAAAAAAATTATTCCACTTAAAAAAATCTCAGTGACATTTCATCAAGAGTGTTATACTAAAAAATAAATAATAAAAAGCCATCTAGATTCTGATTTTAATTTCTTATAAAAATTATATCAGGAATAGAGCAATGTCCACACAGAAATGGCTATCACCCCAAAGGAAAATGCAAAATAAGTTTACTGTTCTTCAGAAGTAGATGACCTGTACAATACTAGGATATACAAAATGAAATGTCTATATCAGTAATATTGAAATATTTTGCTTTCCCCTTCCTCTCTACCTATGATATTGATGTCTGTAGCCTCATGCTATAAATATCAAGTGAACAGAAATTTTCTTGTCAGCCTTCAAATCTGCACAGATTACTAAAGACTTCCAATGTATCTGAAGAGCCTACCAAGTTATTTTCAGTTACTAGTATTATAAAACACTGCTACTCAAACTAATTACCTGCTCAGCTAAATAAGCATGGGAAATCAGCTGAAAATATATACATATATATATATGTTTGTATACTTCTTCCAGTTGGGTTTTTGAAATAATCAGCCTGCTGAGACTCAGAAATTGGTGTGGTCATTACTCATCAGTAACTTTCTACTTCCAATTAAATTACAGGAAGGACTGAATCAGTAGTACCACCCTAATGCATTCCATTGCCACAAGTATTTGTGTCCAGTTTTCAAACTGGACAACTCCCAGTTGGAATAAATTTGTGACTGTGCTTGAAAATAGCTTTTTTTTTTTTTTCCTTTTTTTTTTTTTTTTTTTTTTTTTTTTTTTTTTTTTATGGTGTGCTGTTCAAAAAGAGAAGATGGCTAACTTAGCATGAATTTTCATTCAACCTGATTTCAGGTAAAATCTCCATGTTCAAGATTAACGAATCACATTAGAGAAAGGTCAAGAAACCTGCAAAACCGTTAATGTTGTACCTGAAAGTATTTATTCTGCATTTTCTTCCACTTCGAACAAATATCTTGTTACATCAATGATAAATTTAGATGCATCTACTTTTTTTCAGGGAATACCTTTTAGACATAAAGAATAGCTTCCAAAGAAATTGTGACTTGAGATGACAAAGTGTAATACATTTTACATGAGAAATTGAAATCAGTTTTTTCATTAATTTGTAAGGTAAAACCTCTATCACACTTCATGTCATAGCAGGTAAATCCCAAGAATCAAACACATGGAAAATAGTATAGAATGTCCGATGGAGCAGACTAAGAAAAACTTAAAGTCAACAAATTGATTGATAAGCATTTTCCATAGTGTGACTACATGCAAGGTGCTTCATTTTTTAGCCTTCTTTGAAAAAGCATTTCATTATCCATTTTGTTGTGCTGTCATTCTAACGCTTGCTTTGTTATGCCCTCTGTTATGTAAAAGTTTATCTCAATAACCCTGTCACCTTACAATCTGCACCTAATCCCAGACTGCACATGTGAGAGCAACAAAAAGTCTATTACAAGAACAGCTGTCACTGAATCACTAAATTCAAGTCCTTCTAATTTTTTTTCCCCATATTTTACAAGATTTAAAGAGAGATATTGAAAAAAAAAGATATCTCTATGTGTTTAGCAATGTCAAAAGACAGCAGGTGGGTAGTCATATTGATTAAACAGATAATCAGATGGAGGAGTTAATGAGCTAAAGGAACAGGGTATGTCAAAGCTGTGATACTTCATACAGTGATTAGAAAGTTAAAAAAAAAAAAAAAAAAAAGACATTCCAACTGATGCAATTTCAATTTATTGGGACCTTTTCGTTATTTAGATAATATATTCAAATGCATACTGAGAAGCTTAAAATTATCAAAGCCGGAAGGAAAAAAAATAGAAGATTTATAATTGTTTTCAGTTATGATTGTTTTAGAGAAAGCTCAGGTCTGTTTTAAAGAATTTCCAGACAGCTAAATTAAAATAAGCAGTTCAGTCTAACTATCCTAAAGCTCTCTTGTTTTAAACACGCAAGGGAATTTATACATCATCTTCAGTGTCAAGGTAAGTTTGCTACTAATATTTGACTTTCAGACAAAGCAAAAAACAAAAACAAACAAACAAAAAAACCCAGGAGCAATAACCAGCTGCAATCAGAGTATTAAAATATACTGTGATCTTTGCTTACCTTTAATTGAAATCCTTTTGAAAGTCACTATTTTATCTTAACTTACCTCTCTGCTTTAATCAAAATAACATACAAAAACTCTTAGTAAGGAAAAGAGATAAAGACATAGTGCCTTCTAAGAAGACTGAAAAGATTATCATTCTTTGAAATGCTTGTTAAGTGTCATCAACACAGTTCATAATGTACTTTCAAGGCTGTTTTGGGAATATTGACATCCCTTCAGCAGTAAATAATGTCACAATTTTAACATTGACTTGAATACCAAAAGTTAATAAGCCTAAATAGATGAAAGAGTGTGGAAAAAAAGAGATTCAAGTTGTAAATATTAAATTAAGCATGTGTTTCTTAACATTCTCTTTCCAAACACAACTTAGAACACACACCTCCCCACAGAAGGTCTCTTCACGCCCAAAAATCTAGTTGGGCACTACCATTATTAAAGTAGTATAGCACATCTGAACTTGCAAGATTTGCATTCTTCATTCAAAGGCCAGGTTTATTTTTTCTTTCCACAGTTATCATAAAAACAGGAGTTTACATTTACTTAAATTCAACCAATGATGTCATGCCAAATGGTAGCAGAAAGAGACTTACCCTGAATCCAGGCAATACTGCAACAAGGATCCTTCACTTGAACTTTCATCATAAATCCAGTAGCACACTGTAAAGATGAAAGATGCACACAAAATTAATGCTATCTATATCAATAATGGCAAATCTATAGTTACATTTTTATATTTTCTGCATTTCTCTCTATCTTCTGAACACCTCCACCTTAGCTAAAACCTCATATTCCAAGCTCTGGTAAAGCCTCAAATAATAACAATTAAAAAAATAAAAAAATAAAAAAATTAAAACCACCATGAAGAGGTCAAAGAAGTACCCCCTTCTTTTAGTAGGAAACTCTGGGATATTTGGATCCAGTAATCTTCAAAATGGATTCAAAATTTTAGAAGACATTAATTCTTTGCCCATTTAGATATTATTAGAGAACAACCACACAACCACATATTTGTGACACTTTGAGTACATACACCTCAAAATAAGGCTTTAAAATGAAAGAGTTTTACAAAAAGATCTATCTCAAAGCAAATAAACTAGAAAGACATGAATATGTAGATATACGCACACACATACAAACAGGCCGCTGTGAAAGCTGAGAAGTAAACTATATGAGGAAAATAAGGAAAAATGTTCAGGAACTTCAGTAATTTACCCAAAGCATCCCTCCTTCATCTAATTGGAAAAATAGACTATGTAAAAGCTAAACCTTTCCCTGTTTAGTCTTTGACTAAAATAAAATAAAAGTTATTTTTTCGTAGTGTATAAGTGATATCTTTCAGAATTTCTCATTTGAAAGAAAAGAGATAAATGCTTGTACTGCAGAACTTTAGTTGTAAATAGGCAGCAAAGTTTAAAAACTTTCACACAGCATTAGTGTGAAACATCTTCTTCCACAGAAGACAGATATATTAGAAAATGGAAACCTCAGGATATGTTTAACTACTTGCTTCACAACTGAAATCAAGGTCTGCCATTTTATTGCTGAGAACTAATGGGCTATAAGGTATTTTACATGAGCTGTGTATTGCTTTAAGTATTTTACTATTAAATGAATATTTAAAAAAATAATATATAAAAATTAGAGCTTCAACTTTCATCATTCATGCAAACACCTAAAACATAGAAAAATTAATTTTCTCTGGCTAAAAGAATATTTTTTCAAGTTAAACTGTTTCTGCAGGAGAGACAGAAAAATAATATTTTATAGATGGTATTATGAAATAATAAAAATCTTGATTCTAATTCTTCTCCAATGAAACACAAACCTCTCCCCTCTGGAGATACTGGAACTGATAAATAACAATTTAAAATACACCAGATCCAAGATGCTTCCAAACAGATACCACAAAAAAATTTCTCTACCTTGGCAAGGCAATGTTTTCAGTGTTTTTTCAAGATCTGAGTGTCTAGCTGAGAGTATCTGTGAGAGCCCTTGAACAACTTATGCAGAATATCTGCCTGACAGCAGGCTCTTCCAAGTAAGGTCCTTATCCTTTTATGCCTCTTCCCATTGTCCTCGTCTTCTGATTTGTTCAAAATGCTTCCTTTTTCTTTTTTCTTTTTTTTTTTTCCTCCACTGTATTTTTCCCCCCTGAGAGACTCTGAGTACTCTTTGATGAGACAAGCACCCGTTGCTGTATCAACTGAAATCAAAAACAATGCCCTATTCAAGCATCCCATTGTTACAAGTAAAAGCTATATTTACATGAACTTCTCTCACAAAATCCCCAAGAGCTCAAAGATACATCAACACGGCTCTCAGACAAGTAGAAAATGCTATCAAGTAGATAACCTTCAGGATATTTTAAAACTCACTCTTTTGGTATGTGGCATATGAAAAAGTGTGCAAAACTATGACCAAAAAAGAATGCAAACCTGCTTGCTCATGTTGAAGATATAGAATTTAACACAGGTTTGTATACAAGATTACATAAATTTAGAGATATTTATTAAGCAAAATCCAGGAAAATAAATAAATAAATACATAAAAGAAAAAAAAATAAAAGAAAAAACAAAAAGCAATAAAATCTAAATTCAATAATTCTTTTCTGCCAGTGTATCCAGACAGAAATCACATGTGGCTTTTTTCATACTAGTAAATGTGGTTTCTTGCAATAAACTTGTGTATGGTTATCTTCATAAAAGCTTCTCTGTAGCATAGTAGAAACGGAAGTTGGGTAAATGATTTAGTTAACGTGGAGTTTTAAGTAATGTTTGAAGCAAAGTCTTATATGTCACATCAGTATGAAAAGGCATAAATTTGTAGCAAAACAAAACACTGAGAAAGATATAGCAAAAATTGTTCAGTATGAGAAAAAATAAAAAAGAACTGCATAATTTAAACCTTATTATTTATCTAAATATAGAACTGTATAAGAATTCAAAATCCCAAGATTAAAAGTAACTTTACATCATGGTTGAGACAAACTAAAACTAAATTCAGCCTCTTAGAGACGTGCACAGTCTAGCAGGTAACATTTTCTGAAAAGAAAGTTTGCAGAAGCTACTCAGACATATTAATGCATTTCCACTGATTAGTCACTTACTAGAAACGAAACATTAGACAATCTTGAAAATGCAGTGTCTGTGAAAATAATGAGATTGATACACAGGATCCTGTATAGCCATTAGAAACTGACTCTGAGGCCATTAGTATCTTCCTGACCTTCCAGCATGTTTCCATTTTATCTCTCAGGAATACTGGGAGAAAAGATAATTCATTTTTCATGCACAATGTAAGTTACTCATTTTCTTAAGAAAGCAAGTAGACGACAGCTTCTGCCAAGTGTAATGCTTGTTCTCACAGTCTAGTTACTAAACCTGTATTAACGAGTCCATGACTGCTAAATTTTCAGTAAGAAAGCTAAATTTTCAGTAAGACTGCTAAATTTTCAGCAAGCCTTTAATGCTAATATAAGTTCATGAGCAGAGTCCCATTTTTCACCTTTTCCACTACAAAGAATGGTAAATTCAGGTAAATCCATAACACTTAGGAAATCAAAATAAAAAACCACCACCACCAACAACAACAACAAAGAAACAGTAAGAAAGAAGTATCAGAAGTATCAGTTTAGAAATCAAATGAAATTTGCATAATTGAGAGTCACCACCATCTATGGTATCTCAGTTTCCTCAAAGCCATGAAGAAGAAATTCATACACAGTACAAGCACATCAGAAAACAGGTGAAGACTGAATTTTAACACCTCTCTTCAGGTATAATATGCTCACACACATCCCATTCATTTCCATTACTTACTGTGAAGTAAGAAGTAAAGCTCTTCCCCTGAAAACAGCTAACAGGTGAAGAATTAATTTGGAGAACAGTTGTTACTGATACATGAATATTTTTCTCTTACTATTTACTTTATTCATTTCTTGAATTATTTACTTTATTCATATTAGCAAAATGAAAGTAGTGAGCTTGAATTAATCTTTGCCACCTCAGATGTATTGAAGATTCTCCACTATATATGGAAATCTATGGGGATATGTTCTCAAATCTGCTGCTGATATAGTCGGGCTCCACATCACTTGCACTGAATGAAATAATGCCAGATTATTCCAACACTAATTCTGGCCCCTGCTGCCTTAGTTGGAAAAAAACAAAAACAAAACAAAACAAAACAAAAAACAACAACAACAAAAAAAACACAACTCTAATGCTACATATGCCAGCCTCCAGTTTTGTTTGGTTTTTTTAGAGAAAGACCAAAATTTGCATGGTTTTACTATATGTGCTCATTTTAATTATTGTATTACCTTAGAAAAAGAGCATGCTGAGTAGAAAATTGCAGAACAAAACAAAACAAAACAAAAAAACTGGCTTCTATAAGAATACACATTGTCAAGACAGTGGAAACTTTAATATGCTTTAATATGCTTTGTTATTAGGTCATAAAAACTAAACGATAATTTCCTTAAATTCAGTTTCTCCAAAATTCTGGACTTCAGCCTAAATACAAAGTTTTTAACCCACCAGTCAGTAGTTTCTGATAGACTGCTTTAGTGAGTGCTTTAGTGGATTGGCCTAGATACTGAAATAAGAACTGAAATAAGAAAGAATTTTTCATCTCCTCACTTTTATATATATATAAAATATCTCTCTATATATTTTTATATATAGAGAGATATTATATATATATATATTTATATATATAAAGATATTTTATTTTACTTTATTTTTTTCCTAGAATGAGATTAATGAAAATAGTGCAGATTCTGGTGCAATTCCATTGATTAAGAAACATAATTTCAATATTCAGCTTCAATCTTCAGCCCCCCTTTGGAAAAAAAAAATAAAATAAAATAAAAAATTAACAAACACTCTTAATTATTTCTTTAGAAAGCTTATGTGGGGAAAAAAAAAACAGGCAGTTTGTGCAAATAAAGGTTTCACAGATATCTGGAGATTATTTTCTTATTGAGAATTGTTTACATTAGGGCTCTAGAGAATTTAGATTCTGACAACCTGATTAAAACTGGTGACAGACTCTGATAGACTAATTAAGTCCAGTACAAATATCATCTGCATAACATAAGTAAAAAGCATTTTGTATAATGTACTGAAAGTAATTAAATTATAAAACGGAATCTTGTGACAAAGCGGCCTCATCTACCTCCTTTTCCCTCCATTTTTTCCCTCCATTCCTCTCCCAGGATACAATGCAATATTTTGACACATTCATTTCACTTTATGCTTCCCTGTCTTCATTTTATATTCCATTTGAAAACAATTCTTTGTCATCCTCAGTACCAAATAGAAACGCATCAGAGCTTTGAGTAACAATGAGAGTCAAGGGTGAGGGTGTGGTCATATGTATCCCTAGAATAGTTAGCTGAGAAAAAAAAATTACACCGCTGAACCGATTTCTACAAGCAGTGATTCACAATTAAATAATAAAAAGAACAGAATTCATAAATTAATATTTGCACGGGAGGGAAAATAAAAACAACACAGTAACAGAAAAAACTATGAACATCTCATTCACAAATACTGTAATCATTTTATATTTTCTTCACATATTATTTTCAGTAAAGTAACGGGGGAACAATATCTGAACAATGAATCTGAATGTGGGACTTTTCAGCATCGCACTTAAACACGTTATAGTCATGTTGTCCAGTTTCAGCAGAATATTTGTACAAATGATTTTTATGACAGAACGTTTTTTCTTCCAAAGAGATTTCAGGCTGCAGAAACTGTTTTATCATTTTTGCACACCAGAGAGACTTGAAGATTAAAATTCAGGGTAGGACTGTTGTGACGTCAAAGGCCCCCAAGTAGGAACAAAATTAACAAGTAAGAGGAGTAAAATGAAATATATGCAGAGGTGAAATGCACTTGCAACTGGAATGATCATTGGAATAGATCATTAAAAAAAAAATAAAAAAATTAGTTCTTTAATTTTTGTTACTGAGGACCATAAATAGAACAACCTGACAATGTACATTCTTACACTTGAAATTCATAGGCAATATTTAAGCCTTTTCTCTTTTTTTTTTTAATCACTGTTAAATTTATGCAATTGGTAGCTGAAATAAAAACATAGCTTTCATAGTAAGCAACCAATTAGGTTGGGAGGGAAGAATCTAAACCTATCTCTAGCTCTTAGCAAGGCAGACAGACAGACATTCTGATAAACCTTTAATTAAGATTTTCTTTCTTTTGAGATTAGGAACATGATGAGGAACCCATATACACATGCTATCTAATTTGAAAATACAAGGACTCCATAATCAGCTTTGTTTTTCAAAGAGAAGCTACCACAATCAGCTAGCAAATATGTATTTTCAACACTCTTAAGTATCCACCTAGAAATCTCAACAAAATAACTCTGCCTATTCTGCAGTAGATAAATATAGAGTTCACCTTCACTGCATACTAAGGAGAGTTTGCTATGAAAAGAAAGATTTTGACACAAGTTTCACACATACACAATTTGTTGCAAAGCCATCTTTCTCTAATATAATAGATTAAATGACCTGACTATTGCGTTTATAGTTCAAATCTCTCCTGTTAATTTCTGTTCCATACTACAGCTTATTGCATTCAAATTGTTTTTATTTTCTGGATTTTGGTTTGGTTTCTGTTTTTTGTTTTTTTCCCATAACAAATCGCTGTTTAAGCAACCGAAACAAGATGGCAAAATTAAATTTAATATTTCAAAGGAACCCACTTCCTGGGTAAGAGTTTTGTAAGAAATATTGGCACTAACATATTTTGAATGAAAAATGACATATTTGTTCTCATTTTTAGTCCTAACAAGACTTACTGCTGAGCTCAGAGGAGGATTTTGAAGGAAGGCTGCAAGAAAAGTTATTAAAGAGATACAGTCTCTGTTTATACATTTTAAAAGGAAAATTCTCAACTAATGCAGAATAAGAGCATAATTGAAGAATAAAACTTGAAATGCTATTTTCTTCAGAGGTACTGGAAAAAAAAATCTTATAGGAAAATTACATTACAATATTTATAAGGGCATATAGAGTCTTGGTCCATTTACTGCATTAATTTACTACAACTCAGTAAACCCAACATCTTCCATTTAGTTTCTGGTAAAATCTAAACCCCTTCCAGACTGTGTGATGTTTTAAATTATTTCCTTTGTCTTTTCTGTTCTCATGTCTTTCACTCTAGAGATTACTCTATCTAATTCTCCTAATCTTTCTCCTTTTGTTCCTCTTAATCTTTGTTTCCAACTGCATCAGACATGAACACACCTCCTCTTATACAAGTAATCATTCATTCATACTCTAATCAGGACATAAAAGTACCTCAAATCATCTTGTTAGCTAAGTAATGTATAAACAGATGGCTAGACTCTGATCAATGTAGTTCAAACTGAGAAATGAAGTATACAGGTGATATAACTCCATTGGTCTGGCTTGGATTGAGGCAGACAGTATTCTGCAGATGCCAATTCTAATAACTTTCCTAGAGATAAGGTTGAAAATGTAAGGTTTTATTCAGTTTACTAATGCATTGTGTACTCTCATAAGATGAGAACGCAGGCTGAGACTTACGGCACAGCTAGGAAAATGAAGAAAAATAAAGGACAACAACGTTCCCTATAGGAATTACTCTTCCAAGATCATCAGTAGTATCTCAAAATTAATCAACAAGAATATCTTAACACTTTCTGGATAATATTTTTGTATTATGACTTGAGGAGGCGGGTTGTGTCTGCCTAATAAACGGCCAGCATCTGGAAGACTGTACTACTGACATATTGATTAGTTTCTTCTGCACACATGCCACTCTTTTGCTCAGCTTTTCAGGTGCATCTCTGCCTTGATCACTAGGATCAGCAGGAAATATATGGAAAACATGCTGGATACCAACCACATATAATTACAGCAGAAGCATTTAAAATTGTAACTAGAAGTTCTATACTGATAAAATAATAGACTGTCAAAGCAAAAAGGTGAAACAAATACAAAATGAATTTCCCCCAGGTCTTGTAAAGCAATGGTCCCCAGAAGCTGGCAGTTATTCTAAAATGGACATAATCCTTAACTGCATATCATACAGGTTAATACTGTTGTTCTTAGCTTCCTTGGACACAAAATTATACAGAACAACTCTAGTGACCGTGAAATAAATAACCAGATCTCAACCAATGCTGATCTATACATACTTGTATGGCAGACTGTATTTAGCCCAAAATGAAAGACAATTTTTATGGTACATATTATGGTTTGTTTGTGCTTTGTTTTTTTTTTTAAAAAAACAAAAAAACAAAAAAAAAAATGGAGATTTGCAAGCATCAAACTCCACTCTTAATTATTTATTGGTTTGGTTTTTTTTGTTTTTTATTTTTGCATGAAAATCACACTTTTTTTTTTACAGAAAGTAATGCTAGAGTTTAGTATGAAAGATGTCAGAATTGAAGACCATATGGTTATTCTGAGAAATAACATTTAACCTTTCTCTTGTGGCTGATGGAGGCCAGTGCAGTATTTTATTATCAGCATTGGCAGGTGATATATTACCACTGTTTCTACTCCAGTAAAACCACATTAGGCTTCGCTTGATGTATCATTTGTTATCTTCAGACTCCCTATACACTTTCTGCATGCATAATCTCTTCCCTGTACACACTTGAACAGAAAATGGTAAATATTTAAGTCATGATTCCAGATTTGTCAAAAGCTTAGGGGCTAAAGTACTGTAGCTAACTGGATTGTACTAGATGATTCTTGATGCTAACATACAGTTTTAAACTTGGAAAGAGTGATGTAATATAACTGAAATATCAGCCACTCAAGACAGTACATTAAGGTAGATTCAGGAATGACAGAGGATAGATCATTAACAGACTTCTAAGGAGAACACAACTTCATAGAATAAATTCATGTTATTACAATATCATTTGCTGGTGTAACAGTAAACTGCACTTAAAGAAATCTACAATTTTTTATTATTATTATTATTATTTTTAAATACAACTATAGGAGGATTTGAGCTTGGATTCCTTGGGGCAAAGGGATTAATGGCAAAACTTTCATAAACTTTCATAGGGCCAGGATTTTATGTTCTATTAAACTGTCAAAATACTTTTTACTCATAAACTACTGGAAATAAATTGTTGTAAAAATGACTTATTGTTCTCTTAATTACCTTAGTGTTCTTTATATTCTCACCCTCAAAATTTCATAATTTATAAATAAGATAAAATGTATCACAGAAGGATATCAAGAGCTGAATGTCAATACTTTTAGTTGCTGGAGACAGACTGCCTAACAGTCACACACTCACATACACAAACAATCAAACAAACAAAAACACAAAACAAGCAAACAAACAAAAACAACACAGGAGCTATTGCCATTTTTGAGTCATTTCTTGCATCTGATGCAATTTTCACTGAACAACATCCTTTATATTTTCTTATATTTCTTCAGTAAAGGCCTATTGCAAACTTCAGATTAAGAACAGCACAGAAAACTTGTTTTTGCTTTTGTAACTTCGATGTGGGACCTCTGTTTTCAGATGCTTAATGTAATATACACAGTAAATAATGACTTTCTTTCCTGGTTAAAAAAGGCATGTTATTTTTCATAAATTCTGTCTGTTGAACATCATCTTACTAAAAGTCCTTTCTTATCTTGTGTAAATTTAGTCGTTGGATATGGAAAGGAAAAGGCCAGGCTATCCTTACTTAAAATGCTGTAGTGTGTTCATTATTATAATTCAAATTTTATAGAGCTTTATTATTTCCCTAAATCTTCAGATCTTCAGGGAAACTGAATGGCAACATTTAAAGAAAAAAAAAGAAAAAAAAAAAGAAAAAAAAAAAAAAGAAAAGCAAGAGGTCATTATATTATCCTATCACTGGAAGCAATTTATTATACTTATAAACATTATCAGTATTGTCTCGTTTGTTTCTCTGAGGAGAAGTGTGAGGCAAAAGTCTGAACACATGAGAATCTTATAACCCAGGAAAAAACAACTGCAGGAAGTACGTTAAGAAGCAAAATCTTCATTGATTCTGATTGAATCAATGATCTGCATTGTAGATGCAGAAACTGCTTCACCAAGCCTGTTATCTGACTGAATCTTCATAAAAGCCATTGCACGTTTGTGGAAGTATTCAATCTGGTTTCTTAAGGAACTGAAGATTATATACATGATGTTTATACAACTGCTTTGTCTCTTTTTTTTGCTTAATAACAGAAAAACTTTGGGATCTGTTGGACAATTAGTAGTACTTCTATTAAGAAAACACTGCAAATTGCTGCATGTTACCCACACTTTTGTCATTTATGTCTGCAGTCTGAGATCAGATGTATTGTTAAAACTACACATGGACAAGACAGATAAGGAATAACTCACTGAACAGAGTTCAGCTCTTATCAGACATGGTTCCCCAACCATCAGACACAAACCAAAATGCTAGTATCCTTCAGAAATGCAATTGATCAGTCGACCAGCTGTTCTTACTCATATATATTACAGGAAAGTCAAATGAAATGTTTCTTAGTTTTGCTTGAAAACATGCAGCCTGTCATTTAGAGACTAAAGCTGTTTGTCACCTGAATTAGGAAAGCTGAACTTTTGTTTGCTTTTCTTTCTTTGCTTTTATTTTTTTAAAAAGTACACAGTAACTGAAGTTCATAGAAATAGGCAAAACAAATCAAACTCAGTGAATATTGTTTTAAGTAATCATTCTTTCAGCTTCTTGAAGTGTTTATCTCTTTTGATAATAAAAAATCCATAGTGGTTTAATAAAGTCTTACTTGACAACCAGAACATTTTTAATACATAAAGCAATTACTAAAATAATTTTAACATCAGTCAAAAATCCAAGACTATGAAAAAGAAATAGAAATCAATGCAGACTTTTCTACTTTAATATTAAATATTCAATATTAAATATTCAATATTAAAAAATAATAAATAAATAAATAGGAAAATGTTTGGAAGTGAGAAGGTATCTGACTTTCTTGCTGGTAAGTTATTAATTGTGCAGCTTGTTTTGTCTTTCTTTCAAAGGCTGCTAATGTTATACATTGGTGAATAACAAGAAAACTTCAAAACAGAGTAGTCTTTTTTACCCTTGTCAAGTCTCTTCTTTATGCAACAACTCCTGCAACACTGCATATATGCACTATACTTTGCTTTGAAGTCTCATTAGATATTTATGAGTTCATCGTTTAGCAAACTGTTGAAATATCTTTTTCAAAAGCTCTTCTTTGGCAGTATGATATTTGACTAAACAAGTCAATTAAACTGAAGAAGATAAATTACATTCTAAAAGAAAGGTAGCATTAGATAAAACTACCGCATATTCCTAGCAATTCATTAAAGTGCTTCTCAGTTTATCTTTTCCAATTTAGTATGCAAGGTAAATGTGTTACTAATGAAAACAACACAGATTATTTATTCACTTAATCAATCAGCTTCAAACTTCTGAATGACAAGATTACTTAAGTTAATTGAACATATATCTTTGCCAAATCCAAATACAGTTAAATCCCACCATTTTGTAATGCAACACACAGAAGCAATGCCGTGGACAACACTGATGCTAGGGAAGACTTTGCTCATGACAATGAGAAACAAGATACTTTGTTACTAAAAACTAGATCAGCACCACATCCTGTCAATTCTATTGCGTTGAATGATAAGCACTAGGGTAAATAGAAATTATATGGTCACATTTCAAAAATCAGAAGAAACAAAAATAATCTTCCAAAAATAGAGCTTCACTTCTTAACATAAACATACTGTTGCATGGAAAGTTTCAACTGCAGTTGTTTTTAAACTTAAAACATTGATATTTTGCTAAAGTAAAAGAACACATTTAAATGCAGGTATCTTGAAAAACCACGACCCACATATTTGGGAGGAAAATTAGCCAATTTGTCTTCAAATGAGTGCAGTGACTGAAAAAAATATTGACAACAATTTAACACTAATAAAAAAGAAAAGCAGAAAGCAATTTGATGAAGGGTCCCATTCAGCTACAGTGTGAATGTTTGTACTTATCAGTTACTCGTTACTCATTCAAAAAAAAGTAAATAAAATAACCATACAGAGGAAAATCCTGCATTTTATTTGGTATAAATTTTTTACTTTACAGATTCATAACCATTTCTCATGTCTTCTTGATGATGCACTGTGCTTCTCCTGTTTTTCATTACAGTTAAGCTTTTAGAGCATTTGCGACTAGCTATCCTTGGACTATTCTTCAAATTTGCTCATTTTTTCTGCAGTTTTGAATGCTTCTGTATTATAATTTACAGTTCAAACATAGTGGGGAAAAATAATTATGCCTAAGACAACTTGACAATAATTACATCAAATTCAGTAATACATTCAAGCTTTGAACTTGTTGCCTGTTGTCATGTTTAAATAAAGAAAACTATTGAACTTCAGCTTTCCCAAAAGCACGCAACATCTCTCACATGGTTCATGTTTAGTTGTGCAGTGTTAAGTTCTACTTAAACAGAATACAAATAGAGAATAATATGATCAAATGGAACTTGGCTAAGCCACTTGAAACAGACTATATTACTGCCTTTGAGTAATTCAGATCAGGTCAATGATTTAAAAACAAAACAAAACAAGCAAACTAAAATCAAGGGAGAGAAAAAACAGCAATTCTGCAGGTTGTTATTTCAAGCAGGGAATCTAGCAATGAATCTGAGATTATCAGATGACTCAGTAATTCATTATGACAATAAATATTCACAGTGCATAGAGATTGCTGTCTGCATAGACCATAAGTAATGATAGCTACTGCAGTGATTCACAGCAATCTGCCTTCAGTATAACATTTGGAATGCAGATAATCATTTGGTTGGGAATCCCCTTTGCTTAAGAATATGCTGCTGTTTTCGCTTCCTTTATGAGTTGTCATTAGGTGGCATATTGTTATCAAATAAACAGTTCACTTTTCAGCAGGAACTATCTCTCCTTGTCACGTGAATAATGAATCAGTGAAATCCTCCTCTTGCAAAAAGGCAATACTGGCTGCCAGACAGCAGGTTTCTGAGCTTGTGCTGTGTACAATTTCCCTCTCTATCAGGTAGGAATAGTAGGAGACAACAACACATAAATGAGAGCATATTATATTGAGGGAGAACAGAAATAGATTTACGCATATCCAAGCTATCCAGCTATTCCAGTTGCCTCTGCAGACTGAGCAGTAAGACAAATCTCCTGGTGTCAAAAGACATGCAGACTCTAGCGGAAATTAATTCATTTGCACTGAACAATGCAGCATTGCAAGTGTAAAATAATTCATTATTATCGGATGGCTAAATACTTAATAATAAATGTGATGGAAATTTATGCTGTGATACTGTGATTTATCCTCCTTTCTTGCAGTGAAACTTGCATCTGCATATAGACTCAGTAGGATAGCGTCTGCACAATGACATTTATTTCCATAAACCCCCCATCTCCTCCCATTGGTGTTGAAATGATATTAACATAACACTTTTTATCACTTCTATCCTCCATAACAGAGCATTTTAAAGTTCATGAAACTTACAAGGAGAAAGAATTCAAAGCCATAGTAACTCAAAGTCTTTTTGTTAAGATTAGTTAAATCTGTGATCATGTGGAGTGATCACAGTGCTGGAGAGATTTTAAGAGTGTTGTAAGATACAATACACTAAGCCTGTTTATGGTTTTTGCATCGTAGAGCCCACAGAACACTTCTGCTAATTCATACCAAAAGCCTATCCCTATATCCTTCCCAAACACTACACACAAGAAAACACCTGAGAAAGAGTAAATAAAAACTCAAGAATATACAAAACCTCCCCTCTGGTATTCTCCAAGCCTCTAATTATCTTCATTTTTAGAAATTTACTGATTCATCCTTATCCTTTGATTTTCCAATACTAACGTTTTAACAGCCAAGAAAATAAGAAAAAGCTGACAGGAACATATGAAAAAAAAAATTGTCAATTCACAACATTTCATGCTCTGAAGGTTTTACTGAACGTACCCTGGCCCAACTTCAAACAGCTTATAGTTCTGCCATTTGGACTGTTGTGTGCAGTTGATATGGGCACTGAAAAAGCACATGATGAATACATGTGAACCTTAATGTTTGGGTTCATTTTCTCTAAAAAATAAATAAATAAATAAATTTAAAAAAATAGCAAGTTACCTTCACAAAACTGTTCTAAGAGCAGAACAGAATGCTACAGCAGCCACATATTTTATCTTATTATTAGTTTTACAGTGTACCTTCAGATTTTGTAGTCATTTAAGTGTTGCACATAAGTCATGAGTAGTCAAACAATATTAAATGTGTTATGACCATGTATAATTGCATAAAATAAAATTCATAATACTGCATACTATACTGAAAATATGGTGGTAATTTGACTCATCAAACTAATATTAGACATCTGTAAATTCACCCTCCATATTGTATAAATTGTACATCATATTTGATGTGTGTTGCAGTAGTTCAAGATAAGAAACATTATGAAACAGATAACTGAGTTGTTGAAAAATGGTCAGTAAAACTTGCCTAAGTATCCTACAGTATCCCAAAATACTACAGAATAACTCAGCTTGCCCCCACCTCCCTCTTTTTCTCCAATGCCTATTATTATAAACTCTGTTACAGATATCAAAACAACTTGCACATGGTCTGTGTGTTTTTAATCTTGATGCACCTATCATATGGATTTAATACCTTTAAATTTAACAAGCATCCTTCCTAGCACTTAGAAACCTGACAGAATTGTTAATTTTCAGTGAAGGCAGAACAGTTCCATATACAATTTACACCCCTTTTCTTGGGATTATCATTTGGAACACTTGTACTTTCCTTGAGTATACTTAACTCAGGAAGAATGTGCTGGAAGGTATGATTTCTGATCCTCCTTTTTGACTTAACAGCTACTTACGTTCTGGTAATGGAAAGTGTGAAATTACTCTGTAAAGTTAAATTGCCTTGGATTCAGTCAAGAGTAGGCCACCTTCAAGCTAATTTAAATGTGACTACATTTCTTGAAAAGGAAGTGGAAAGCATTGAGTTTGATGGGGTACATGCACGATGTTTATTGTCTGTGAAAGAGAGTAAAACAGATTGCAGAGAGAAAGAAGAATGAACAGCTCTGATAATCTACTTGTTCAAGCCTCAAAGTTCTGTGCCAAAACAAGGGATCATAATAGACACTTTGATCATGTCTGCTTCCAAATATGTAATGATAACAGGAAATAGATAATTAGTAATCATTCTGTGCATATCTCTTTCTATGGATCTCCTTTATGACTTAATAGAACTTTGGAATACCAATACAAAAATATTCAACTGTGGGAAAATACATTACTTTTTTTATTAATATCTGCAAGGAAAATTAGGGAAGATATTAATGATTTATATAGCAGAAGAGAGTTCAGGTTCATGTTCTGTAGAGTATGGAAACAAATCAATATTAGTTAATTTTTCAAGTTATTCCATAAATGCTTTCATTATTGATTAAAAGGCTATGGAAAATAATAAAGGAACTCTTTCCTAAAGAATGCTTATTACCATTAAATAAATAATGTATGATTGGGTTTTTTATTCTTCTTAGGTTTTGGGTTTTTTTTAAATGAAATTTTATGTTTGCTTAATTATATGTCTCAGATCTTGTATTAAAATGAAACAATCACACGGCAGCTGAGGGTCTCCAGAAACAGGAAGGTTGTGTATTGTCAGCTGTGGCTGTAGAGGTGATTTGTCTTAAGAATCAACTATACAAAATAAAAGAGAATTAGTACACCATAAGACGTTGAAAAGATGAGAATTCAAAGATAGCTAAGAAAAATTATTTGGAGATGAGCATTCTCTAACAGGCCAACTATATAATAATTTCTTTTCAGGATAAGAGCATTAGCATTTTACAGGTATGGCATGTTTGGCAGATTACACATCAGGTATATTAAGGTGCTGTTAAGATAATACGTTGTCTAGAAGAATTTCAATTAGGAGATTTTAGGATTAAAACCAATGTAGTCAAGAATAAATTAGTAAATGCTTGAATGTCTTTCAACAAGTGACTGATTTTATTGACATTTCCCTTCTCCCTTAAGTTCCATAGGTTCTGTGTGACCAGCTCCTTCTACTTGCTTTGGAAAAAAGACAAAATCTAAGCATGCTATTTTCATTGTGTTTTTCATTCTCATCTATCTTCTTCCTGTTTAACTGTTTAATCCTTAAAAAAATATATATAAATATATATATATATAAATTTAAAAAAAAAAAAATCCATTCTATATGCTTTGCTATATTACAGTTGGGTTTTTACATGGAAAGGATTTGGATATCCTATTTGTGAAATACTACGCATGATATCTAAAGTAAAAGTCCTGATAATTTTGGAAATAATCAGCAAGAAACTAGTCTGTTTTTTCCACTTCCCACATGCAGACTAAGAAAAACTTAATGATGATATTTAATTGTGCAATACCAATTATTTCTGAATCAATTTGCTAAAACAAACCCTGAGTCCTACTTCTTCCATGTACAATAGCTAATAGGTACTGTATCCTGTATGCACCTGGTGGATAAGCAGCATCTTAAAAAGAAAGAGACTGATAATTATGTTGATGTCCTTCTTTCATCTCTTGAAGCCTTCTGAAGAGAAAAGCCTAATTGGGAAGACAAATAAGGAAAAGCCATAAAGGAAATACGCCTTTATGCAGAGGTAACTGTTGATAAGGATGCCAAAAGCAATTGAGTTCATATGAAAAGATAATTCCCATTAGCAAGTAAAGAAAATAAAGAAAAGGTCTCGTTATTTTCGTTCCAATAGAGCCTTGACCAAAAAAAAATAAAATAAAATAAAAAATAAAAATCCACTGGAAACACTAGAAATACCCGAATTCCACAAATTTTCATATATCCTACTACTAGTTGTGTTGGGTTTTTTGTTTGTTTGTTTACAGTAAGTCAAGAAAAAAATCCCAAACTACTACAGATTGCATTAAAGTTATCTTTGTTTCGGAGCGATTCTGGTTTTTGTTGCTTTGTACTTGGATTTTTTTATTAACTGTTAATTCTCCAACCTCAATACAACTGTTATCAAATCACTAACACAGTTGTTTTGTGCAATACTCAGTTGTCTAGAAGTCTATTTCCAGTCACTAACTGGAATCAAATCACTAACATAGTTGTTTTCTGTAATACTCAGTTGTCTAGAATTCTATTTCCTGTCCTTAAGCACAGTGAAGCTCCTGTTTCACACTGTTTGACCTTAAGCTCACAGGAAAATAAACAAGAAGTGTATAATCTATAGCAAACACTTTGGGTGCTCAACAGACTGCTCTGTGTGCTGTAGAGCTCACTGTGAAGTTATGTTTAAAAACACTGCTATAATTCATTGCTACTATTGATAACAATTTACTCATTAAGAAGGAAATCAATTCCTCAGAAGAATATAAATTGAAAAGTTGGAAACAAAAGCAAATGGAGATAAAGAGGGTATTAGTATTCATGGAACTCTTAATATCAGGTTCTGAGGAATTAACTAAAACATTTGCTACCAGAAAAAATACTTTTTCCTAATGTTCAAGATTTCTGTACTGGTGGCATCTGTCTCTTTATTATGGATTTTTCTTTCCTTTTTACTAAACAGGATGATTGCACCTCATACTCTTTAGTGCTACTTCAGCACATTTCAAAGTCCTCAATAGCTGGTAGAATAAACACCTCTCACTCTGTCTTTGCCCACAACATCAACCAGAACAACCCCTGAAGCATCATTCCTTACTTTGTGACATATACATGTATAATGTAACAAAAGGAAATATCACTTCTATACTGCTCAGATAACTGTAAAGTACAGTCTGAAATGATTGAAATGGAGGAGGGCAGAAAAATTTCTGACAAGAAATAATGTGAACGTTTCATTTTCCAAATATATTTTCTATGTCATTTCCAAAATTGTCTTCTTCAGTGTTTTTACTGTATCTTTACGTTTCTGTGACTAAAACATTAACTCACACTAAAGAAGCCAAATTCACTAATAATAAATAAAATAGATAATTATCTTAAGAAAGAAAAAATATTTTGTCTTAACTGCAATGAAAGCTCATTTCTAGTGGACAAACAAAAACACATTTTGGGGTTTTCAAATTAACTTTGGAGTCTTTTCTTTAAGACTTGTTAAGGAAAAAATCATGCTGTTCATTACCATCTTATAATTGATATGCTGATCAGAGTTTTCTCCATCTCAATTAATTAGCCTTCAGTTTAATTAATTAACCTGTGCCAGTTCCATCAGAAGTCACCTGTGTACTGAAGGGATGCACAAAGGTTGCTTATTCAGATCTATCTGAATCCTAAGGTCTCATCACCACTGCAGAGAGGTGAAAGGAATTAATTCTGAATGATGACTAAAGGTTTCTGGGTAACTATTAGAAAGCACTGAATAAATGTATCAGAAATGAGGATGGAGGCTCCATACAGGAATGCAAAACCAGATTTGTTTTCAGTAGGCAGAAAGAGCTAGAGGTTTTATTCACTGATGTTAGCCTTTAAAACTTCAGCTATCATCACCCAGTAGATACCTGACAGAGAACACTTTACCCTTAAGAAGCCATTTCCTTTGAGATATAGAAAAACAATAGCAAGGAATTCCAAGAAAGTGGGAAGCTGGCAAGGGAGCTAATATTATAAATAAACTTGGAATGTTAGCGTCAACATATTTTCATTTCTTCTAATCAAATTGAAACTAGTCATTCTCATGGTAGAATGATACTCATCTGTAATATAAACACAACCTGTATTTACAATTTTTAACTTCATCTCACTTTTCTTACTCAATTCCTCTAAACATTGGTTTTGTTACTTAACATTTTCATTCTCTTCTGTCAAGGCAAAGCCTTCCACATTTGTGCTATTAATAAATCTCATTCATACCATCCGCTTTCTTTTGTACCAAGATAACTAATTAAATAACATAAAACATATGCCAGTAACATTCCTGCAGCCTGACATTTTCCCCTTTCAATTCAAGCAGTCACTACACCGAATTCTTCCAGTTCCTTACAATATCACAATTTTTAATATGTCAGTGTTTTCTTTACTTTAGTTATTTTCTCCCTAGGGATTATTAAATATTTCTGAGTTACTACTTTAGAACACTGAAGAACCATGCATGGAATTTCAGAGCTCTAGCTGTTCTTCCCTAGCCACATGTATGACTGAACAATTTGCCTAAATTCAGTTTTTTTGTCAGAAGGAATGGATTTTCAGTAAAACATAGTACAAGTCTATAGCTACATAATTTTATCTGGGCTAGTCTGGTGCACATAGTTAAATTTAATTCCTATGATTTGTATATTTTTCAAATACTAGCAAATATTTACCATAACAATAACACTTCTCTGTGTGCTAAAATGATTATTTTGTAACAAAAGGAACCAGAATAACCCTTGGAAGATCAGTCCATATTTTGTGGCAATTACATCAAAGCGAACTATATAAAAATATTATCCAGGAGAATGCATCTACACCAGCCCACATCCTTTTTGCAGCTGCTGCTGAAGGAGCCAAACAGCACTGCACTGAAACAAGTCCACTGAGGAGCTTCTATGTCACCACCATATGTTTCCATTCACGTCTTTGCAAATATTTAAATGTTATAGTCTGCTGAAAGACTGGCTTCTCTGGTCACTTTTCACTACATTAAAAAATGTACATCACTCTGGTAGCAGCTCTGAAAGCAGTAGTCCTTTTTCCACCAAGCATTTAACTCCTGTTGTTTTAGTTTATCTAAAAGTAACGTGGTCAACGTCCCCTGCAGAATGACACTGCAAGCACCGAAGCTTGCCTTACAGGTGAGCCATGGTGAGCATAAACATACGGAGGACATGGGACTCTTCCAGTAATTGTATAGTCTTACACATGCTAAACATGTGAAATATGAGGTGCACAGCTGCACAGGAGGGAGTAGTATCCCAATTTGGATTGCCATACACAAGGCCTTACAACCGTTTTTTTGCTAGTCAGACTATGTTTAAATATACAGTGTTCTTTTTAGAGTTGGTTTCTTTTTAGCCCATCCAGCCGAGCAGGCACATTCTTTGTCTAGTGTGGACTGAAATAAATATAAGGTGAAATGGAAATGGAGGGAGGAGCATTGAATAGTTCAGGACAGCCAAGGCAGTTCGTATTCTGCAGTTAAGTCTCCTCAAGACTTTATCCGGGGGTTCTGGAGTTCCTATAAAATATTGTGCAGTAAAAACTTCTTATCTTCCAATCCATAAGGCTACAACCTATACTTCCATCTGCTGATGGCTTGCCTCTATATCTTTGCTTATAAGTTATATTGTATTACTCAGGACAACCACTAGCAAAACAGAGTAGTAGAGCTGAATTCATATCTCTTGTTTTTGTTTTCTATTAGGATAATTCATTCAATTTACTTCAAGTATATTTGCAATACACTCAACACAAATATTAAAGATGTTTGCCTGAAGTTTCACTACAAACATTTCTTTGATCACAAATTCTTAAGACATTCTAAAATCATGAAAAACAGTGAGTCTGTAATTGACTAGAATACATTACAACAGCAATAAATTGTACGCAAGTCAGAAATACTGCAACAAAGCATTTCTAGTTTGAAAATACAGATTTTTGAGCCATTAAATTCATTAAGTAGTTTCAAAAATTCAGAGCTGCTGTCATTTACAGATGTTAAATATATCATTATAATTGCCTGAGACACTTAAGATATTTAATTTTCTTCTTAAAGAACTATAAGAAAATGACAGATTTATAGAAAGATGTATAGGAAGATGTACAAGATCACCAGCAGGTTACTATTATAATGTAGCAACAGGACTCACTCCAGGTCCCCCAGATCTATGGTGAGTCAGCTTAATATAAATATACTCTGGATGTAGAAGTACATGTTCTAGCTTCGCTGAGTAGTTATGGTTTTCAACCCAGAGGTACCAACAGACTGATTTTATGGTCAGTGAATCTGTGTTTGTGAGAAGAAACTAACATTCTTTATTTGACCCCTTGTAGGAGTGGTCCTACAAGCAGGCTGAAAGGGCATACTTCTGTTTCTCTGTGTTCATCACTTTACCAGTGAGGCTCTCTCATCTCCTACTCCACCAGCAAAGCTTGGTGACTAAACTATCATTAAACAATCAACTCTGAAGAAGCTTAGGCAAAAGATAGATGCACAGCTCAGATCAGATGTTTGTACATATATGTGCACATCACAAATTGTGGTAATCAATGCCTCTGTTAAGTAGTGAACTGCAGGTTACTCTATTTGATCTATGAATTAAGTTAGCTTTAGGGAGTTTTATTGTTTGTTGTTTTGGTTTGATCAGTTTGGGTTTTTGTTTGTTTTGTCTATTTTTGTCTTTTTTTTTTCTTTTTAAATTAGAAATATGAGTCTTTCAAAAAAAAAAAAAAAAACACAAAAAAACCCAACACCTAACCTGTTTTATTTTATCTTGATATGCATTATTGACATTTATTAACTCTGAAGGAATTGATCAAACAAAACAAATTCCACAACCCAGTCTTATTTGCTCTGATAAAATCCATTTAATAACCATATTTTAGTATTACTAGATTTTTCTTTTTTATTCTTACATCATAGTCTTTCATAAACTCACTCCAGTATATAAAACTATCAGATCAGCACATATCTTCCTTTCCTCTTTGAGATCAGAGCTCTCACATGTTTTTAGCTTACCAAAATGAAGCTCCAAAAGAGAAAAAGGAGGGGACTGAAGGGAAGCAGAAGTCTATTCCTTTTGTTCTTAAAACTGCAAATTCTGTCACACAGTTTTATGGGAAAACTGAAAATATAAAGTCATGGGGTCTTGTTATTAGATTTTAAAAATAGTTGTTCAAGCCCCAGTGCATCTAATTAAAGTTCATTACAGGTGAAATCAGAGATGAAGACAAGAACTGACATGTAGTGACGCACCAACCACCAGATCAGTACTTAGCTTAAAATGTGCAAAATAATGAGCACATTTTTCTGTACCTCTAGCTGGATCCTCAAAGCAAAGCTCAAGTCAATGCACCTTACAATTAGTCCCTACAAGCATGTACCAAATGTACTCATTTCAGTCCTGAAGGACACTGTTTCAGTTTATTAAGGCTGGTACCATGAAATGAATGTGCTCAGAGAAGTGACCCTGAAAGTCTGGATGTCAGTACACACATGAAATGCTGAAATGTGTTTTGAAAGCCTATGAAAATTACCTCTACCTCTGTACTGCCTATATGCACACAAGGCAGGCTGTCTTCACACAGTACTTCCCCATCTGCCCTCAGCAAGGCCTAAATCTTCTGGGAGAAAAGGTCTTCTGAACTCTAACAAACTATTTTAGACATGGTCCAGCAAATGAGTTTCCCTCCCACACATAGGATTTTATCTGCAGGGTTTGTTTGGCAAGTTTGTTCTCTAGATGGGTTTCTCTGAGAGAAGTTTTAGAACTGCTGTTCACAGGGGTGATTTGAGGATAATATAATAGGCCCACTTTGTATTACTTTCCTCTTTTTTATCTAGAAAAATAGTGTAATTCACAGAGTGCTAAGTATCAAAAAGTGAAATACTGCTTTTGTTATTCATTTTTAAGAGCAAGACCTTTAATTATCCAAGCTCTCTTGTACATTCATTGAGAACTCACACTGACATCTTAAATGAATGCAGAAACTTTGGTCCTGAAAGATAAAATATTTCACAGAATAAACGTATAAAATTTCATTTTGGATATAACACAGTCAAAGATACTACCACTCTACCACTCCATCTTTAGACATAAATTATAGCTTTAATGTACATGGCAAAAAAAGTATCTGCAATGTAACAAATATTGCAGGTCCTAAGCAGAAAATAATTTATAAAACTTGAATTTAAACTTAAGCTTTGACATAGTCATCTGTTCTCCATGCAATCAGATTTGCTTTGGACCGGAATAGCTAGCTCAATGAAGTAACCTTAGCATAACATGAGCTTATCAAGTATTCTACAGTAAAAACAAACAAACAAACAAACAAAAAAAACAACACAAATGCGTGTATACTCCAACTTGTCTACTATATAACTTTAAAATTAACTCAGCTCTTCTGCACACTTAGCAAAGAGGTGTTATTTTGTGTCAGTAAATTCCACTTTCTTGCAAGTACTCTAAAATCTGAACGCAGCTTTATTTTGTGTTGAGAGAACTAGGATCAGTATGATCTTCTTTCAACATCCAGTATAAAAGAAATCTCTCTTTCCTGTCTCTAGAGAATGAGAATTTTGAAATGCCCAATACTTGGTCTTCGAGGTAGATCTACAATGAAAATCCAAGAGAAAACCTAGAAAATGCTTTGACATATGGTGTAAAAGATTATGTTAGACCAAAGACCATCGCCAAAGTCAAGTTCTTGAAGTCAAACCCTCCATACTCAGAGCCATAGAAAAGGACCCACTGAAACAATGACCTCCATGTAGCACACAGCTGAGAATTTAAAGGAACTAAGTAATTCTACAAGGTGCAGAAGCAGAAACATTAGGGTTAAGTTGTAGCTATAGCTGCAAGATTCGATGTACTTCAAGGTGAGCACATTTCTCTATGGTCAAACACATCAAGAGCTGCTCACTAAGAAAATAAATGAGGTAACACCTTGGTCTGAATTATAAGCATGGCTAATGAGAATCGTGCAAAGGTCTCTTTCAGAGCTGTAATTAGCTCTGAACTGGAGTGTTGTGGTTTCTCTGAGATGCTGTTAAGAGATACAGGCTTCAAGCAAATGAAAATTAAAGTCTTCTATATCTAGGGGGTTCTCAAATTCCAGATTTCTAGCGTTTGCAGCATAGTAATTGATATCACAGCAATTTTGAAGATTCTATTACTGAAAATCATATAAAAATGGTAGTTTTTAGGTCTTATTTTTCCTCTCACTTTTTGTATCATAAAAACAAAGTATATTTTATCTTTCTCAACTGCCTTTGAAGGAAATAAGCTAAGGTCTGACTTTCAAGATCATAACTTATACCACACAGATTAAACGTTTGAATGCTACCTTATTCTCTTCATATTCTGCTCTGTATCTGCCAATGATCTCATTACTAAGCACTGCTGAACTGCATCTGCATGTCATTAAGTGTAGTTTAGCTTTCCAGTCTCTAGAGGTCTCTGCATTTCACATTTTTGCTCAGTGACATCTCTGCAGGAATTGCATCTTTAAGGTGACACTGAAGAACTGCATCGAGAAAGGTTTTCTGGCACCAGATTGGACTATGACAGTGCTGTCATGAGAATTTAGCTCTCCTGGTAATTTATAAAGGCAAAAGACTGGGAGATTTATAATGTGGCACTAGCTAATGCCAGCTTTCCAGAGTAGTAACATTTCATTTTGTACTTTGACTTCAGGTAACTAAAGCTCCTATTATTCAGCCAGAAATGGTTGAATTTGGTGGTAGACAAGCACGACTCCTAATCTCAGATGACATACACATGCGGGACTTTATATTCTAGTATTTGTCACACCTGAATATTGCTTGCTTTCCTTTCATAGTTAATGGTTTTTTGGAGCTCCTCTTTCTGAGGAATTAACAATAATGTGTTCTCTCTAAAACACAGTTACACAGTTAATGGATACCTCACAAGTGCCTTCAGCCTTCGCCATTGCCCTTCTCTTGTCCAGGAGCCTGCATTCCAGCTCACGAGTATGTCTTTGCTGAGTAACACTGTGTTGACATTCATATCCATAATATAACAACTTACGAAGCCCCCTCAATATCTCACACCAACTTCTCACTCAGAAAGCAATCAACTCTGTGGGCAGATTGAGAGAAAAGGACACCTGTTCTTACTCAAAGACATTTCTTACTGTCAGCATGTTTTTTCAGGCATTGTGGCCTTCAGTAACAAATCCGTACTGCTATCACAAATAACATGGTAAAACAGGTCTGTGCAAAAGTAGACAAATTCAAAGAGCAGTGAACAGCAAAAATAACTTTGCTGCAGATACAATTGGTGCAAAGGCAAGAGAGGAACATAATATACCTAAAATACTTAGAAATTTGCACAAACCTTGAGCCCTGACACTTGTTTATTAAAAGTCTGATGGCTATTTTTTAGGCAAAAGTGAACTAAGTAGGAAAAAAAAGCATACTCAAGTCTCAGGAGCATTGATCCTACTTCTCTTATTTGTATATTGTATAAACATTTCATAGATCTTTGTTTTTTGGAATATTAAAATAACCTGTAGACATTTCTTAAACCAGTTCTCTTCCCCAAAATTTAGTTTTCCCTTGGAGTACCTTTAGAACATATAGAACAATGTTGAAACTATGTTTTTGTGTTTGTGTGTGTTCCACTAGAAAGATCTCTATATTTTTTTAATCTTCTAAAACATACATTGCAGAAAATTTTGTTAGACCTGACTTTTAATGTCTTGAATTGTCTGATCATACTTCTCTAAGTTCAGAGGAGAACAGAAATTAACCTAAATTTATCTTTACTCTTCACTGCATACCTTGAGGAATACCACACATATTCAGAAAACCATTCTTGTTATTTTCCAAAAGTCTACCAGATGGCTCTGCAGTTTCAAGGATGCAGGAGAATGATTTTAGCAGTTTCCATTAATAACCAACCTCATGTTTGCTAAAGAAAGATACATGCTACTAATACAGTGTGCATGACTTCACAAATTTATGTCATTTATTTTTAGCTGGAAAACTCTGCCTCTAATCAACGTGCACATCTTTTATAGGAATTTACAGCCATAAGTAGGTTACCCAGTACAATAATCAATATGATATTTGCTCCTATCTTAATGAAAAATGAACCATGTAGACATTAAGAATTAATAAACTGAGTACTTAAAAGAAGAGCTTATGTTCATCATGTTGTATAAAATCATGAAATTGAAAATAATGAAACAAAGAATTATTAATTCTAGGTAATAATACGCATGGTACTTGCAGCAGTATTGAAAATTCATCAACATTAACTACTTTTAGACTGCATCCATGTTTTCAGCCACCTGGGTGTCTCAACACTGAGAAATATTTAAGCAATGCAACTGCCCCTAAATAATCTGTTCTAGAATGGATGTTGTCAGAAGAACCCAAGATGTGTAAGTATTCAGTTGCTATACATGTGCAGTCACTTCATTGTGGCAGATGCTTTCTGCACATACTACTCTTCCAGTAACCCTTGCTAAAGTTTTCCAAGGCAAAGAAGCTGATATCCATACAGACCCTTAGCTGATTTGCTGGAAGGAAAGTATTAACTGGAGTGTCCTTTCTTATGGTTTGACATCAAAGAAAGTAATTTTATGAATTACATTCTTGGAATCCCTAGAACAGCAATGCGTAAGAGGCCTGTAGCAAATCTTAGAGCACCAATGGAGCAGGAGAACATGGAAATAAAAAATGGAAGATAAATGCAGATGCCTTGTGCTGGGAACCAATTAACATTCCAATGTATTATTCAACACTTCAGTAAATTTTACAATGTAATATTTATTTTTTTGGAGAATCCAACAAAAATTGGTTGATAGCTATTCCTCAGAGACTGGAAGGCAAAATACACAAGTAGCAACTTCCATTATATTTAGGATTTAATTCTGAAATAAAGTGGTGAAGGCTCTATATATTTCATAAAATAAATACACAAAAGTAATGGATACCTGATAAAATGTGATTCCTTAGAAAGATAAATTGGAAGTCTGAGAAAAGTACAAATGATTCAAATACTGATACTTAAGTAACCATTTAAAAAAAAAAAAAAAACACAAAAAAAACCACACACATTAAAGGGGGAACAAAATGTAGCAAAGGTCTAATGTGGGAATGCAAGAAGGACTGTACAGAGCAGCATCTGTGGAGCACGATAATCAGCATAAGAACCAAGGACACCTCTAGAAGAAGAAAGAGCAGCTTGAGGCTCTGACTGGATAAGCACCTGCAAGAATGACTGAAGAGCATTTGTGGAATGCTCTGTTGACATGTAGGGGCAAATGGGAAAGCTAGAAAAAGAAGACTTGTGAAGGTATAAAAATGATATGAGAACTTGTAATAAATGATTTGGATCATTCACATTTGAGTCTTTGCATCAGACGTTGAGGTCTTATCCTAAGAATTTAAGCACATGACTATTTACAAATACCATTAACAAAAAAAGTCGTGTCTGTTTAGTTTTGATGTAGATAAATGCATTATAAATAGTGTAGGATTATACACTGATGATAAAAATCATCTTTTCCTTAGTTTAACTGACTTATGAGTTTTTCTTCCCCTCATCTTACTTAAGATTTTCTTAGCACTATAGCTACACTCACTGTACATTCAGTGCTGTCCCGTAATGTTTTGGCAACCAATAAGGATCTTCTTGGAAATAATAGTTTCAATTTCTCACATTTTACAATGACATCAAGTTGT
The DNA here is from genome assembly GCF_039878825.1 of Excalfactoria chinensis. Lineage (NCBI taxonomy): Eukaryota > Metazoa > Chordata > Aves > Galliformes > Phasianidae > Excalfactoria > Excalfactoria chinensis. The sequence continues at coordinate 59,978,841 of NC_092828.1, read as the reverse complement.
TTGCTGTACTTCCTTTTTGAACAGAGATGACATTAAAAGATCAGGAAAATCCTATATATTTATCGTTAAAGACATTCTAAAATAGATTGCAAAATTTGTCTCTGTGACAAAGAGCACTTGAATTTATTTGCACATCACACTTGGTAATTGGAAAAATGATATGATAATTTGTTTTTCCAAATGTCCTTCTACTGAAATGGCAAGTATCGGACTTATCTGACGTGACAGAACAAAAATCTTACATTTCGAGTACTGATCTTCTGTGAAATATACACAACCTCAAACTTAATCATTTAAATATTCCTATCATGACATTTATTACATGCTAAATAATAAATCCCATAGAGTTTTGCTTGTTGTAAAAGTACTGTATTATAAAGACGCTTGAGGCATTCTCTAGTTATAACACCATCATTAAGACAGATGCTTCCCACTGCAACAGTTTCTCTCTTGAATGACCCCAGCAATAATAACCTCCTACCATCGGAGGGAGCCAACAGCACTTATTCAGAAATTCACTTTTTGAAATCTCTAGGTTTGAAGACACCAACACTTCCATCGTTTGTAGTAGATGAATTGTACAGAGAAATGACACAGTACACCCCATTTTCCAGAATTAAGATAAATTCTAATAAATAACTGGCTATCCCTTAAGATACAGTTCAGCTGTGCTTATTTTGAAGGATTAAAGAACATTTGTTAAGCTTGATGCAAGCTACGTTTGTGCTTGTTTTATAATTAGCAATAAGCTTACTTCATAAATCTAACATACTTTTTATGCCTTAAAATGCAGGACATGTACATGCTAAGTAAATATCTTTTATGTTTTAATAATATTCTTTCACACCATCTTATTTAAGTCTACAGTTAGAGAGAGTACAGGTAGGAAGAAAGTAATAAAGACGGTAGAATTCCCGTCTGCAACACCAGGGGGCCCGGGTTCGAATCCCCCCTGTGGAGCAGGGGGTAGAAGTGCCGCTCTGCTACACAGAGGGCTCGAATCCCGGGAGTTGGACTCGATCTCTAAAGTCCCTTCCAACTCGCACAATACTATGATACTATGATATGATAATACAAAAAGAAAGTTACACTTTATTTGGATACTTTTTGTTTTTTTAAATACATGCCTACCAAGACAGCATATAAACCAGTATTTTTAATCTTGCAGTTTTTGAAGAGACAGGGAAGAAAAAATTTATTTAAATTGTTTTGTTTCAAAATGTGTTTCAGAATATTAATTGAGGGCCCACAGAGCATGTGTCCACCATTTAGATTTTCTTTTTGGTCTTTGACTGTAATTTTACTCACATCTAAACCACACTTAGTTAAGTAAGGCCGAGGAAAACATAACAAGTCAGATATCCAGGAAACAAGTTAACCTAACAAGAAGTAAAGGTTTTCTCTAATGATCAGAGAATCAAAGAATCAGAATAGAAAAATTAAATTTCACCTCTGCTTGCATATTTAAAAAAAAAAAAAAAAAAAAAAAAAAAAAAAGTCTAAAAACTAAGACTTATGGACATACTGAAATGGAAAGCGTAAGAAAATGGCATGAGCTATTTACCCTATTTACTATAGTTCACTGCGTATCATTAGATCATAGGTCCGTGACAATGGGCATGCTATTGCTACTTCACATTTTCTTACAGTAAAATCTGAACTAGCTTAATTTATAGTTTATTCCCCATGTTAGCATACTATCATTGCAGTATCATAGTATCGTGCGAGTTGGAAGGGACCTTAGAGATCATCGAGTCCAACCCCCGGGATTTGAGCCCTCTGTGTAGCAGCACGGCAGTTCTACCACTTGTGCCACAGGGGGGATTCGAACCCGGGCCCCCGGAGTTGCAAGCGGCAGTTCTTCCACCATGCGCCACAGTAATATTACAAGTTCTCAGACGTCCCTCATGCTGGGTTCACCTCAGCCAAAATCCCTCAGTTCTGGAAGAAGTCCTGTTTCTCACTGTTAAATGCATCCAGTGAACTTCTGGGTTGGCTGCACCAGATTTCCTTTAAACAATTCTACTCAGAACATCAATCATTTCAAGTCAAAAACATACATGATGCATATTCCAATATTCTTGTGCTTCACTTTGTGTCTGGAGAATGAAGAATATTATAGTTGCAAAATTTGTATTAAAGGAGTAAAATCTGAATTATGGTTACAGTTGTTGCAGATGTCTCCGGGTCTTTAAAAGCAGAGATATTAGTGCAGCAAGGTGAAAATTGTCTTCTCTAGCATTCCTGGCTTAATGATATGAAATGATTTGTTCCTTTTGTATTTTAAGAAATTAATACAGTTTAAGAAGATAAATTTGACACCATGCCCAAGTTACCAAGAAGTATTGTCTGCATCATTACCTAGAAGACATCTGTAAGAATAGGCTGTTGTCCTTGATTTGAGGATCTGAGATGGCATGAAATGCAAACTACAAATGCATGCAGAGGGCATTCATAATATTACTTCTGCTTTTCATCAGGTCTCACTCTTTGAAAAAAAAGTGCTGGATTCAAGACATAGCCTAAACACAAAGATTTAACAAAGGACTTTTAGGACTGAATATTTTCAGGTGATCTATTTTTAGCATTCCACCCATCTCACTTTCATTCCAAAAATTCTTAGTGTCATAGGACAATATAAGTTGCAAGGAACCATGGGACATCTTTGCTCCAGCCTCCTGCTCACAGCAGAATCATCTTTCAGGTCAGATCAGGTTGCTCAGGGCTTTATCATCTTTTTGTCTTGGAAATCCCAAAGAATATAGACTGCATAAACTCTCTGTGCAGCTTACTACACCACCTGGCTGTGCCTAATGCCTAAGGTGATAAAGCCTCTTTCTCTATCCTACCCAACTATCCATTTCCTCAGCTCTTAATGTGTGCTCTGTGAGAGTTTTTAATCTATCTGTACTTGTACAGATATTCACTGGAAGCACAACAGCTGAAGAACAAACAAGTGCCTGAAGGAGTATAAAAAAATCAGGTCTTACAAAGTTTTATAGAGCATCTGAATATTTTTTACAAGCATGTGCTTTATGGTTCACAAATTAAATAACTTATAAGATCCCCCAAAATTTATTTTCAATTATGACTGTTACTCCTAATTCTAGAAGGATTATATACAACTGCAGTATAAAGAGCTACTGAAGGGAGAGAAGGAAAGGTACAGAGTATAAAACTAAGTTTATAATACTGAAGGAATTAAAAATAAATCTTCGTCGACCTGAACAAGGTAATACCATGTAAGATGTAACCATCCTGTATTACAGCACAAAATTACCAGAAACAGTGGTAGCTTTCTGGTACTACACTGTAGTAGAGATTATATAATAATGAAGAATGCATTGTACACAAACACAAAGTGTATATACTCACAACTATGCTGATGGAAATTTGTGTTGCATTGACAGAACGCAATTATAGCAGTTTTCATGAAGATTCCCAGAGAATGAGACTCTCTGTGCTTCCAAGCATTTACTGCCTTTGGGCACATCCTACAATTTTATATCTCTGCATTCATTCACCTCAAAACATTGGAAGTCTGGCTCTAGCTATGCTTTGTCTTTCAAAGACAGTGAAGCTGGGACATATACTTTGAATAGAAGTAGGGTTACTAGAAAGATTTTGATACTCCAGTGTGTCAGGCACAGTCTGCTACTAACTTCTGAGTCCCACAAGGCAGATGCAGACTTCATTATTTTCCTCAGCAGATTTTGAACTTGCAAAGTTCAAAATAATTGCAGAGTGGCCAGCATGGACCAACATGACACTATGTAGAAATGTTACATGTGGCTCAACACTGCATACACAAGCAGCAAAGAACACAGGAAGTATTTGTATGATCAATAACATCTTCACAATTGAATATTAAACAACTATATAAAAATGCTCTGACAAAATTCAGCTACAGTATAGAATCGTGATGCTTGTCAAAACCAAAGCACTCAAGAATAAAATTTGTTAAAAGAAATATGATAAATGATGGAAAACATGAGATAACCCATCCATTTTGAAAAATTGGATCTTCTAACTCCTTATTCCTAAGACTGAGACCGATCTGAGATAAACTTATTCTTTGTTTATTTTTCCTGATTACTTTCACATCTCAAGGGCTTCCTGTAACTAATGACTAGAATAACTTTGATCAGCTCAGTGTGACTTCTAAATGACTGTTAATTTGTAAGGATGAGACAGAAAGCTTATAACACTAGTTTGATCGGACCAAAGATTCACCTCTGACAGATAGTATTCAAACTATTGCTGAATCTGAATCGCAAAGGAATCATTCAAGTTACTCTAATGCTCTACTACGAACAATTCTGCTTCTATCTGTTTTAAATTAAGCATGTCTTGTCAAATTGAAGGAAAAAATTAATTTGAAGTAGAGACTCCAGGAGAAGAGATTTTGCCTTCTGAACAAGAATATTTCTTCTAATATTTCATTTCTACCAGTTCATACCCACATAGATGTAGCTGTGCACATGCATTTGATTGTCTGCTTATAGTAACTCAAAAGGAAATGGTTTTGTTATTCTATGACCATACTTAATGTATGTAACAGTAACCATTACAGTTGAGTCTGCTCTAGATAGAATCATGCATAGCAATGAAAAAGCAATTGGATTTGAGTTCTCTTGTTTCAAGCATTTCTTCTGCCCAGAGTTTTCTTTTGGTTTTGTTAGTCTAGTCCTTAATAGTTAAGTTCAACAGCAAATTATTGTACGAACTCCATAAAAATTAATCCCCAAAGTCTTTGTATTTAGGAAAAGATCAAGACCTTTCTTTGGTTCCTATGGTGGAACCTGCATCCTGAAAGAAGCTCTGTATGGTTCTACATACCAGTGTTTTCCTTGAACATAAAAAGGTTGCTAACTATGTCTGTAAAGACAAAGAATTAAACATGATTCTCCCATGATCAGTGATTACTCTTAGTGACTAGTATGAGTGAGATCTTCCCATAGTTCATTTGAACTACTTCTAGTCTTTGTTGTTTTGTTCGTTTTTGACTCTACATTAAAAAAAAAAAAAAAATCATCAAGATAGCAAAGTTATTTCTCAGACTATCAGGTAGGCAGCCTATATTCAATTGTTTTTCTAGTTGTTGGGAGCTGAGGGGAGGGGAAAATGGGAGTACGCCCATGCTTGCTTTAGAGCTGTGTAGTGAAATGCAGTGCACCTGCTTTTCTAACAGTGGGAGGAAAAAAAGTAAGAAAACATGTTCTTAATCTTATTTTAAAGTCTGATATCCTTTTAAGAGCATGTACAACAATCGATGAAAACAAACCTAGCAAGTTCAAGACCAATTGCTATAATCTTTGAAATTACACAACAACACACTGTGGTCATATGAAGGAATACAAGCTTTGGGCAAATAGTTTCTTTAGTAATTCAACATTTTTTTCAAATTACTATATCCATATGGTGCCTCTGAGTATACAAATTTTAAATGAAAGATAATGAAAACATGCTTAACTTGTAATGGTATTTCTTGCTCTGAATTTCTTTTGAACCAACCTATTCATAGAAAGAAAGAAAAAATTAATCAAGGGTGTTACTTTTTTTTTTTTTTTGACAAATTATAATTTTCCCTCAAGACTTATCTAATTTTAATTGTGCAATAATGTGCTTAATAACAAGAATTGGTTTTTAATGAATATCTTGTAAGGAAAAAAAGCTTTAAGGGGATGTTCAAATTCTTTTTAATACCAAATATAGATATAGCATGTAATGCAGTTTTACTTTGTAGCCCTTAGCAAAAGAAACTGTTACTACAGTGCTTCTTATTTTCTTTG